>NW_026863283.1:0-202312 GCF_026571515.1 Ruditapes philippinarum
TTCTGTTCATTATCTACCCAACAGTGTTACATATTCAACTTAAATTTGACATATGGATATGTCAAAGGAATGGGCAGGTCAAGTTGGAATTTGGTCATGGTTTGATGAAATTTTTTTGCAGAGTTATGTCCCTTTCACTTTGAAAATAATATAGATACATCTTAGGAATAAGCAGTTTAAGTTTTGAATTTGGTTGTGGTTCAATGATTTTAGACAAACTTATCTTTCCTGAATGTTGGAAAAATTTTGAACTTTCAGTTTCAGCACTCATACTTTAAGCCATTATTTTGGCTACAAATATGCAATATGCTATTTTTAAAAGGTTAAGACTGAATAATTTCAGTGTCTTGAACATTGTATGAAAATGGTTTGTGTTAACATTGAAAAGTTTTAAGGGCTTTGAACTTAAAATGAAAAAAATAATTAATGCACCATCTGAAATTTTGGCTGCATGCGGGGGCATCCGTGGCATGATGACACATTTCTAGTTTAAAGAATAACTTTTTGATAAACAAAAATGAAAAAAATACTGTTTTATTCATTAGAAAAGTTATTGAAAGAGTCTTGTACATTAACCCATTACTTCATATACACGCCTTTTAACGCCTTTTTCACCCCCCCCCCCTTTTTGTTGTCTCAAATGATGAAAAAATGCCTTATTTAGGCCCCAAACACTTGTTTTTGTTTGAGAAATGTTGTTAAAAAAAGTGACCTCTTTTTCGGCGCGGCCCCCCAACCAAAAGATACATCAGGGGGTTGCCAGAAGGGGGGATGTGCCCCTTCTGTTTTGGGGGGGTTTGAAGGGGGCGGAGTCCCCCTCATCGCCAAGAAAATTTTGGACTTGTGAGAGGCTGTAAATGACCCCAGATTGATCATAAGGTAACGTGTAACCAACGCTGAAAAGCATTTGACTCTATCTCAATCCATTGAGAAGTTGCAGCACTTTGAAATCAATTTTGATGGAAAAAATCTACGCAAAATAGTGATTTTTGGCAAATTTTGAGATGTCCCCTCGTTGCCATGGTAACAGAAAATTTAAGGCCTGAGCATGTTGTTTGCAAGGGCAATGGTCCAGTCAACATTTGTGCAAGTTTGATTAGTGTTGAAGCAGTTTTTATAGTATTATAGCAATTTGAACTTGTAACGGGAGACTTTTCAATGAAAATCGATTCGGCCATTTTATCTCAAACAAATGCTTGACAATGCGAAGCAAATTGTGGTTGTTATTTGATAAAGATTTGTAGATTTATATAATAATATAATTCATTAAAATCCTAACAGAAACCCAATTGCTCAATCTATTGTAAATTGCATTCATATATTTAGTGACGACAGAATGGCTCGTTTTCTTCTTGACCATAATGTTTAAACATGAACCACACACCGCGCTGATCTAGGGTAAAGTTCAAGTTATCATAATATTCTAGTCACATATTTCTGTTATTACCTCACTCAAACTGTTCAAACTAAATCATCTTACACCACTAAATTGTGACTGGACAATTGCCTTTACCAAAAATTAGTACTCAGGCTCATATTTCTGATACCCATGCGAACGCAGGGGTTTACAACGCCTTTTTCACCTCCCCAAGATTCCCGAACAATTTATATGTTGTTCTCAAATGATCGTAAAAAATTGCTTTATTTAGTTGCCCCAAAAACCGCTTTGCAGTATTTTTTTTCCCTATCATAAATTTGTATGCAAAAGTTCGTTGTTAAACTTAAGATGTGACCTCTTTTTTCGGTCGCGGCCCAACAAACACTATTACATCAGGGGTTGTCCAGATAGAGCGCGATTGTGACCCTTCTGTTTGGGGTGAAGGTGCCGGAGTCCCCTCATCGCCCGAGAATTTCTTGGACTTGTTCAGAGAGCCTTGTAATGCACAGATCGATTCGATAAGGTAAGGTGTAACACGTGAAAAGTCATTTGACTCATCTCCAACTCCATGAGCAAGTTGCAGCACTTGAAATCACAATTTCCGATGGAAATTCTACACAAATGAGGTAGTTTTGGCATTTTGACGATGTTCTCTCCTTTGCCGATGCGCTAAGATAATTTATTGCCTGTTATGGAGGTGGTGTGGGGCAAGCGCAACGGTCCAGTTGACACAGTTATGTGGTAAGTTGATTAACTGTTGAAGCTAGTCTATTTTACTAGCTATATAGCAATTTGAACTTGTAACGGGAGACTTTTCAATGAAAAACAGCCATTTTTCACAAAATGCTCATGAAGCAATGGGTTAATGAATAAAATAAAAAAATCTACACAAACAACAATTTTTCTTCAAATTTATACGACAGACCATGTTTAAACATGAAAAAACGCGATTAAGGGTAATTTCAAGTATTTTCATCATTTTCTGTTAACCCATTACTTCATATACACGCCTTTTTAACGCCTTTTTCACCCCCCCCCCCCTTTTTGTTGTCTCAAATGATGAAAAAAATGCCTTATTTAGGCCCCAAACACTTGTTTTTGTTTGAGAAATGTTGTTAAAAAAGTGACCTCTTTTTCGGCGCGGCCCCCAACCCAAAAGATACATCAGCAGGGGTTGCCAGAAGGGGGATGTGCCCCCTTCTGTTTGGGGGGTTTGAAGGGGGCGGAGTCCCCCTCATCGCCAAGAAAATTTTGGACTTGTGAGAGGCTGTAAATGACCCAGATTGATCATAAGGTAACGTGTAACCAACGCTGAAAAGCATTTGACTCTATCTCAATCCATTGAGAAGTTGCAGCACTTTGAAATCAATTTTGATGGAAAAAATCTACGCAAAATAGTGATTTTTGGTAATTTTGAGATGTCCCCTCGTTGCCATGGTAACAGAAAATTTAAGCCTGAGCATGTTGTTGCAAGGGCAATGGTCCAGTCAACATTTGTGCCAAGTTTGATTAGTGTTGAAGCAGTTTTTATAGTATTATAGCAATTTGAACTTGTAACGGGAGACTTTTCAATGAAAACAGCCATTTTTCACAAAATGCTCATGAAGCAATGGGTTAATAGAATGTAAAACTCAATAGATATGCACTTTTATTTACTTTAACCCTTAATCTATTAAATTTCTTAAATGGACTTGTATTGCTCCAAATTATGCTGGGATAAACATGTTTTGTAAGTCAGCCAATAGTCTGGTCAGACGGCACACATATACAGACTTGTCAGATTCTATACCCCTGGTTACAGCATTGTAACAGGTTAAAACATGTATAAACAGGTTTTCCACTGAAGATCAGGATAATCTACAACAGAATGTCAATGCCTGGAAGAGAGAAAGGCCGGATGATTATTTCTACTTTGTACCAAGGTAATACATAGAATTAATGTAATTTCAAAGTAATAATGTGTTAAATTTAGCAAACCTTTGTTAGTTTTAAATTTACATACATGTATTAGTTGAGATAAATAAATGAAATTGTTTTGATTTTGAGCATAATTCATCATTTGATCTAATGAGTATAATTTTTAAATGTTATGAAACCTTATAAAATGTTTTAAACATTTGTGAACTTACCACTTGGCCCAAAGATTTATGTTGATTTATTAGTATTCAGGGATCGAAAATTTCAGAGCAGACAAGTGGTTTTAAAATTATTTACTCGTCCTGCATATTATGCAATAGACGACTAAAAATTCTCATGATCATTATACACAGCAAACAAAGTTTAGCGGGTTGAATAGGAGTGGCCGGTCGGTAGGTCCGACAGTCAGTTGCATTTTCCTTGTTTGGAGCATAACTTGAAGATTTCCAAACGAAAGGAAAATGGACCTGACTGCTAGACAGACCCACCGGCCACTGGGTGATTCCTATTTACCCCCCAAAACTTCGTTTCCGGGGTATAACGATCATGAGAATTTTTAGGGATGGTTGGAATTCAATATTACTTCATATATTAGAAAAGCACATTGATAGGCAGTGCAGTGCACAAGAACCATTACTCCATGGTCGGTATTTGCAGAGTTATTGTCCTTTGTTTCTTTTCTTTGTCCAGAGCATAATTTGAAATCTACTGGTTAGAATTAAATCAAACTTCATACAATGGTCAAGCACAATAGGAGGAAGTGCAGTGCACAAGAACCATAACTCAATCTAAAGTAATTACAGTTATTGCTCTTTGTTACTTTTCCAGTGCTTCTTTCTTGTCAAAGCATAACTTGAAAACCTCTTGTTGGAATTCAATACAACTTCAATCAATGGTCAAGCAAATTGAGAGGTAGTGCAGTGCTTAAGAACCATCACTCCATTTTGACTAGTTACAGAGTTATTGCCCTTCATCACTTTTCCTTGTTTCCTTAGCATAACTTAGAATTCAAAACATCTTCATACAGTGGTCAAGCACAATAAGATGAAGTGCAGTGCACAAGAACCATAACTCTATCCAGAATTATCGTAGACTTATTGCCCTATGTTACTTTTCCATTGCTTTTTTCTTGTCCAGAGAATAACTTCAAAACCACTAGTTGGAATTCAATACAACTTCATACAATGGTCAAGCCCAATAAAAGGAAGTGGAGTGCTCAAGAACTATTTCTGTACTTATAACATAGTAGTTCAATAAAACTTCATCAAAATGGTCAACCACAGTGAAAGGACATGCAACATACAAGTACCACAACTATCTTGAATTGCCCACAACCATAACTATTTCAAATCTTTCACAAGGTATTCTGTTACTCATTTATTCTGTTACTCATAACTTCCTCATCTCCGAAGCAGTCTTGAGGGGGTATTAATCACATTTATTGATAGCTGTAAGTTGTTTTTTTACATAAAATAACAAACAAGACCAAAAAATCAAAGCTTGTAATTTGTATAATGTATAAATTGCACACCTTATAGAGCATTGTCAGGCACATTCCAGTCACACCAGTACCCAATTAACAATGCATTGATAGTTTTATAAAGTGAGCAATTTAAACAGAACTTAAATCTCAAGCTTCGATTCCTGTTTTCCATTGTTAAATGTAAATAAACTTATTATGAGACTTTTAGCAGTCTGTTACATTAGGAAATTCCCATTTTGAGCACTTTTCAGAATTGAGCACACTACAATGTTGTACTTAACATGCCTCATTCTTTTTGTAAATAAGACAAGTGGAATACCGAATATTCAATCCCTTGTATTTATCTTTTTGTGTAACATTTACAGCTCAAAAGAAGAAACTCAAGATAATGACAAAGAGGAATTCCTTTTTGTACATCAATCATCATGGCAAAGGAGACTCTTGTCCATGTATGGAAGTGAAATTTGCCTCTTGGACGCAACCTACTGTGTCTGTAAGTTTGAGGTAGCTCTGTTCTTTATTTGTGTTTGTACAAATATTGGATATGTCACAGTAGGTTGCTTCCTAATTCCTGCTGAAACAGTAAATAATATCTGCAGAGGGCTTCGTATCCTTAAACAATGGAATAAAGATTGGTCTCCTTCTTTCTTCATGACTGATTACGATCAGAAAGAGATAACAGCAATTGAGAGCACGTTTCCAGGTAATGCTCAAATCTTTAAATTTGTACCAGATAAGACAATAAAATTTTAAATATTTGCCATAAAATGTTACATTATAATGTTTTTAAATTGAATTTTAAACCCTTTCCAAAGTTTACCTGAAAAATTTGATCAGTATATTATATGCATCACATTTTCTGGGTTTTTTTATGATTGTATGAATATATTGCTGGTGTATTTCATTGGAAATTACATTCTGAAATATATATAAAAAGAAATTTGATTTTTTTTCAGTATATCAGTGAGTAAGGTAATAGAGTGTGAATGCTTCACAAGCTTTTTTCTTTTTCCTGGCTTATATTTCACATTGTATTCAGTATATGTAAAAAAACAAAACAAAATAATAATGAGGTTCAAGAAGTTGACCATCATGTTTTTTACTCATCATGATTTTATTTTCTTATAGCCGTTATACATGAAAAAAGTTATATTTAAAGAAATGTATAAATGGAAACAATGCATGTGCCATGCTTTGGTTTGCCATATATCTTTATACTTACTGTTCATATTAGAAAGTTTAATGTTAGTTTTTGCTCTATGTTGTCAAAAAAAGATATGTTGTAAAAAAAATATTTTACATAAGTATTCCAACATAAGCAACTTTTAGATTAAGATTTAATGTGAATTTATACAAGAAAATAAAATCTTCCTGTTCAATGATATTACCTACCCTTCCTTTGCCTTTCCTAGAACCTCAATATCATTTTATTTAAACCCTAAGGTAGAAAGCTAGGTGGAAGCTTTATTATTAACTGTAGTTATAGATTATTTAAATGTTTAACAAAAGACAAAAATATTTTTATATTGTTGGTGTTGTTTGTAAAGTTTGATTAAAAAGCACTCTTTGTTTATAGGCTAGCTTGAGTATGAAGTGTTCAGAGGTAAGCTTTTGTGATCACATGTGTCTGTAATTTTCCAGAAGTTCTTTATGCAATATCTCTTAAACCTTTGGGTACAATTTTGATAGATTTATAAGTATTGATGACACAAAAATTATATAGATGATAACTGTATCATGATTACATCAAATTTCTGTTTGGCAAGATTCAAGTTGTTAATACTATTTCTAAGGCTTCAGTATCTTTATGAGTAAATATACATGTTTAATGAGGTTAAAGTTTTCCAAAAACTGTAATGTTTATAATGTTATATATGCCTGTTATAATTTATCTCATTGTTTCAAGGGAGTTTAATATAATTAGTAACTTCTGATCATGCTGAAAAAAGTGAGTCATCATTCTAGTGATAATATAAATAAAGATGTAGGTTGAAACAGGTATACTTTTATTTGTATTGTCAGTATTCAATATTCAAAGAATAATCCCCTTCTCTAACAAAGAATCTCAGGTGGGGATTCATCTTGCTATACGTTTCTACACAATTACTATACATTTTAAATAAAACAAGGGATAATTTAGAGACAACTGGATATAGCCTCAAATTTAATGATATTTATTTTATAAGTAAATGTTATGGCTATGCCTGTAATAATGCAGAATAAATCCGGTGTACAATAAAACTATTATAATAAAATGTCTTGTTACCAGCAAATGTATATCTACTTAAAGATTGTAGAGCTGTTTGAATAATTAATTATACAATGCTCAGTCTATTCATAATATTATTTTGGACAAGAGTAGATACTTTATATTTTACAATTCAACAACAGATGAGTCTTTTGGCATCACACAATTATAAAATTAAGAAACACGATGATATTAATTATATTAATTATCAAACGTATAAAGAAAGCATTTCTGGATTATCCCTTGTATTTAACACAAAATATTTTAACTGCTGGTGATTGATTTTTCAATTAATGTATTATTAGTATTAATTTTATCTTTACAAGTTTATCTTACAATTTCATTATATCATTGAAGGAAAACATTCAAGCCCTTTTCTGATCTTTTTTTGTGTGTTTTTACTACTATTTTAAATATTTTTTTCTTTTTACTCTTTTTAAACCTATGCTTTCTATTTATGTATGTTTATTTTCTTTTCTTACTAAGTTTATTCAGAAAACTTTTGCATCTTTTGTAACATTCCTATGACCGACATTTTAAATTCTCAATTCAAATCGTAATGGCTTGCATATTACTTTGCTATATCCTTTATTTTTCACAAGGCATTTTTGTGCTGCCTCTAGAGAGCAGCAGTGATATATAGGGATCGTTTCTCCATCGTCTGCTGTCTGTCAGTCTGTAACAAAACTACAAGACCTTAAAAACTACTGGTGCAATTTCATCCAAACTTTCAGGAATGATCCAGTCAAGATGTCCATATTGTCGGCATTTACCAGTTCAATTGTTAGCTCTACTTTTTTTTTAAAAAAGAGCGATATTGTTATAGTCCTGGCGGCATTGCCATTGCTGTCTGCAAACTTGTACCTGGGTCATAACTTTTTGAGTTCTTGGTTATTGTCTTTATACTTAGCCACAATAACCTTTGGGACAAGACCTTTCAATAAACCACACTAACCTTGACCTTCATCCATAAATGACCTTGACCTTCAAGGTCAATTATCCAAATTTTGCTTGTTCTTGCTATTTATTATTGGCTGTTATTTTTGAGTGGATTGTCTGCAAACTTGAACATAATAATCTTCAAAGATATCCCTTAAAAATAAGCATACAGACCTTGACTTTCAATCATAAATGACCTTGACTTTAAATGGTCAAATTATTGAAATTTTCATTCTTTTGGCTGTTATTGGCTGTTACATTGTTATTTTTGAAAGGATTGTCTTCAAACTTGAACATAAAAATCTTCAAATATAGCCCTTAAAAAACAGACAGACCTTGCTTGACCTTCACTCATAAATGACCTTGACTTTGAAGGTCAAATTATTGAATATGTTTTTTTTTTTTCGGCTGTAACTGGATGTAACTTTGCTATTATTGAATTGATTGTCTTCATATTATAAAAGAACATTCTTAAGGATAAGACCTTCATGTTTATCAAACTAAAATTGACTTGGGCTCTTTAATGATCTTGACCCTGGAGGTTAAATTGAAAAAAATGACCATATACATTTATTGGTGTGTATGTATATACATATATATATATTGCGTATATACTATATATGATGCGTGTGTATGTGTGTATATATAATTATGTTTTTCTTTTCTTTTTTTTTCTCCTGTAATACACATGCGGATATATATAGAAGGGATTCATACTCTGACAAAATTAATTTGACAAGACAGACCGATTAAATTTATGAAAAGGAAAGGTTAAGATTTGTTTAAACATTGTTTTTGTAGGAGTTACGTCCTGTAATGATTTTTTTAAAGTTTGTCAGGACTACTCCTCTTACACCCGTAATGTAATTTCAATGAAACTTTACATGATTGATCTGTAGTTCAAGTACTTGCGCATATTACACAGGTTTTCAGGAATGCAGTTGGCTATCATGTGAAGACAAATGTCATCACTGATGGCTCTTGTCTTAATTCATTGTTTCTTTTTTTTTCTTTATTCTTTTTTTTGTTACTTGCACATCTGAGGCTACCTATTAACCCACACATGAACATTTTATTTATTAATTTTTATGTACTGCTATGATACCTTTATAGGCTTGTGGTGTAAAAGTTATATTCCTTATATATTACTTTTACATGTACATGTATATTTTTGGTAATTTGTTGAAATGACATTTATGTGATTTTACTGTAGGTTTTTCATTTTATATAAAGTTTGTATATGGTTTTCATGTCTTAATGACAATTTCAGATTGTTTTACATACTTGTGCAACTTTCATCGTGAGCAGTCTTGGGAGCGTTGGCTTAAATCATCCTGTACTGGCATTGATAGGAAAGATGTGTTGCAAAAGTGAGACTATATTTGAAATGTATCTTTCAACTAGAAGTTTCATCTCTTAGTTGAAAATGATCAACTTACTCTACCATCTTCGGCATGCAAACTATTTTGTTGCCACACTAGTATTTAGAATCATAGCAACCAGGCAGCAACACTTACTATATATAAATTTAGTATATTTTGCCTAAGAATGCTTGCATCACCAATTATATTTCATTCAAATAGAATTCCATATTTTATAAAGCTCAAAACTTTGTCATAAATTAATAATTTTGATTTTTTTAAGAAGTTGTGTGTGTGTGTATGTGTGCTTCATTTGACATTATTTTCATGATAATATGCAGCATTTGAATGTCTGATATGAAACAATATAAAAATTTCAATATTATTTCAAGCACAATTGTTTATTATGTACTTTTTGATACTCCTCATCAGATTTCGTGATATTGCAAATGCAGACAGTGAGGAAAGTTTCAAAATTGCTGTGACATCTTTAAAAGAAACACATTACTGGAAAGACAATGAACATATGCGTGTATGGTTTGAAAGGCAGTGGTTATCTGTTTCAAAGGTTAGAGGTTTTAGATTCAGTTGTTCAGTTTTACATTTTTATTAGCTTGACTATTAGAAGAATAAGTAGAGCTCTCCTTGTCCCCCAAGTGTGGTTGACGGCTTTACCACATATGTTAAAGTTTGCCTACCATTTCAAACATTTTCAAATATTTAAAAGTACATTGACAAATATGACTTAAATTTTGCACACTTGTTCACCATTATGACCTCAACCTTACACCAGAGTATGTAATTCAATCAAATACTTTGAAAAAATTATGACCCTTTTTGGACTTATAATTTACATTCAAATGTGTATACCACCTCAAATATTTTCAAATTCAGTTGACATCTTGCTTTGAAACTTTGTACACTTGTTCACCATCATGTCCCGACTTGTATATGGGAGTAGGTAATTTTGACAGAATAATGTATGAGTTTTACTTAAACAAGTTGGATATGTCTTGGGTTTTACCTATAGCAATGACTTTATAATTCACACACTTATCAATACAATGTACAAGATCATGTTATTTTTGAATTAAAAGTATCAGAGGTATCAACATGAAACTTTGTAGGTAGATAGATCTCATTGAGTAGGTGTGCAGTGCACAAGAACCGTAACTCTGCCGTAACTCTGCCTTGCCTAATTTTTGAATTATCCCCCTTTGTTCGTTTTGACACTTTGAACTTTGTCCAGGACATAACTCTAAAATTATAAGAGATATCAACATGAAACTTTGTAGATAGATAGGTCTCATTGGGTAGAAGTGCAGTGCTTAAGAATCATTACTCTGCCTTGCCTTATTTTGAAGTTATTGCCCTTTTGTTTATTTTGACTTTTGTCTGGGACATAACTTTAAAACTATAAGAGATATCAACATGAAACTTTATAGGTAGCTAGATACAATTGGATAGAACTGCAATGCTTAAAGAACCTAAACAAGGCTTGGTCTTATTTTGGAGTTATTGCCCTTTGTTCATTTTTACACTTTGAATTTTACCCGGGACATTTCTTTCTGTTTCTGTTGAAATATATCAGGTTCCTTATACTTATTTTAATCTTTGCAGTAAAGTTTAAATTCCCTTTTCATAAGTATGTTGTGTACAGCCGGGCTCTTTTTTATTTTATTTTTTTTCCTTATAGAGATGGGTCTTATACCACAGACAGTCACTTCAAAACATCAGGGTCACTACCACAAATGGGCTGGAGAGACAGCACTGCGAACTAAAACAAAACTATTTGAAGAATTATACCTCAGGAACTGTGACAAGCTTGATTAATACAATTACTAACCAGTTCCTACCAGACAGCTTTAAAAGGTTCGTGTCATTTTTATTACCATTTATTTGAAGCAGCATGCCTCCAGATTCCTAACAATTTTCATGAAAATTTTGAAAATGTATTAATAAGTAAAATATTCTAAAATACAAAAAGAAAAGGATTTACAAATTGCAAACAACACTAGCAACACATGTAAATTACTAAAAAGGAGGGGATATTGTTTTGGCGTTGTTTGTCCTTCTGTCCATCGGTCCAAATTTCGTGTCTGCACTTATTCTCTGAAACTAACAAAACTAATATGTGAATCATCAATATTAAGAGGATATGTGCATATTGTTGGTTAGTTCCAGTCAGACCCTTTAACTCAGAGTCATGGCCCTTGATTAGTTATGCAGTATGCATATAGAGCAATAATCGTTTCCAGGCTCTTTCACTGCAACTACTGGCTGGAATTCAACGAAACTTCATGGGAATTTTCAATACCAAGAGATGTGCATATCATGGCCTTCTTTGATTAGTAAGGCAGGATTCGTATAGAACAATAATTATTTCCGTGCTACTTCTCTGTAACTACTGACTGGAATTCAACAAAACTTTTTTTGAATGTTTTATACCAAGAGGAGATGCGCATACTTGCCTTGTTCCGGTCAGATCCTTTAACTCAGACTCAGGTATTTGATAAGTTATGCATACGCAGTATGCATATAGAGCAATAATCATTTCCGTGCTATTTCTCTAAAAGAATTGGGTGGAGTTCAACAAAACTTCATAGAAACAATCAATACTAAGAGGAGATGCGCATATTGTCCATATTGTTTCGGTCCGACTCTTAAGTTTGTGTAATGGCCCTTGGTTTGTTACGCAGTATGCATGTAGAGCAATAATCGTTTCTGTTTCTTTGCAAGTGCTTGCTGGAATTCAATGAAAATTAATTGGAAACAACAATACTTAGAGGATATGCCCATATCATCACCTTGTTCTGGTCAGACCCTTCGAGATGAATTATGGCCCTTGATTATTTATGTAGAATGCATATTGAGCAATAGTCCTTCCCACGCTTTTTCTCTGCAAATACTGGCTGGAATTCAGCAAAACTTTATTTGAACCTGCATCAATTCCAAGTTATGCAGTATGCATACAGAGCAATTACCGTTTCTGCGATACTTCTCTGCAACTTCTGGCTGGAATTCAATGAAACTTTATTGGAACAATGTGCCTTGTTCTGGTCAGAGCCTTCAAGACAGAGTTATGGCCCTTGATTAGTTTTTTCAGTATGCATAGTTAGTAATATTGCTATTTCTTTTCTACTTCTGAATTGATTTCAACAAGACTTTTTGGGAATCATCAATTAGAAAATGAAATTTGCATGCCATGATAAATTTACATGAATAAAGCCTTATATATCCAGTTGTTGTGTTAGTAATAACCAGTTCTAGGCGGGGGATATAAATTCAACGATTTTGCTTGTTTTAACAGAGATATCAAATGAAACTTTGGAATGACTTGGTTGCATTTCTTACCATATTAAACTGTTGACCATCAATTACAAAAACCCATTCAAAGACATACAATTGAACAATTATTTTAAAATTAGTTAATTAGCATAAAGATCATGATAACTAAGTTTTATTCCTTGATATATGGGCATTTGATATTTTTATATTCAGGTATATAGAAGGCAATGTCAGATGTTTGGACACAAGTCGTATGTACTCTGATGCAGTTCCGCATTTTTTACGAAACAGACCAAAACTGTTTCTTGACCACTGCACCAAAAGGCTCCCATCAGCCATCATGATACCTTTAACTGATATAGCTGTGCTTTCTGGTCAGAAATTTAAAGTTTCAGGATCAGATGGTTCTCAAGAATACATGCTTGACTTATCTGATTCTCTGCCAAAATGTTCATGTCCTGACTGGAAAAGATTCCATTTTCCATGTAAGCATATGCTATCTGTTTTGTTGAAAGTCGAAGGTTGTGGCTGGGATGATCTGAGTGAAGAGTTCACCGGATCTCCATTTATAAATGTAGATAAAGTAGTGTGTAGTAATACATATATATCTACCCCTGCTAGTGAACAATCATCTGATGGTTTGAACTCATCGTCTGATAACCTTGAAACACCAACTATATCCAGAAGACATGTCACAAACAAATCTTTAGAACCAAATATGGTTGCTCTGGGTTCAAAGTGTAAGATGATAGCTTCATCTATACACAGTATGTTGCATCTCATCCAGAATGCCTCTGACTATGAACCTGTTTACTGTGATTTACTGTCTCTTCATGCCAAGATAAGGGCCTTGGTACCTAAAGAAGCAGGTTTGCTGAAAAGGCATTCCAGGGCTGGCAAAAAACCATATAAGCATGGTCTTCTTAAACCAAGGCGAAGGTACAGAAAGGTCTCCTCAAAGTCTTTGAAATCTGGTAAGGAGCTTTTCTTTAATGTGACATTATGCTCATTTTTCGCTGTCAACTTGAGTTGAATTAATAATGATTTTCAAAAGTTGCCTATGATAATAGTGAATGAACGATAATTGAAAATGAAAAAATGTGTATAATACAATATAAAAATGAGCTTAATTATTAAAAAAGACTGCCGCACTCTTTTTAAGAATTTTGTTATAATTAATAAATTTATTGACTTCATATGGAAATTCCTTTCTTTAGGATAAGACCTTCATATATCTCAAACTTCATGACCTTGACCTTAAGGGATTAATTATTAAATTTTCACTGATTTTTGCTAACTTTGTAATTAATCAATGGATAAACTTAGTGTACAATGATTTTCAAAAGTTGCCTATGATAATAGTGAATGAACGATAATTGAAAATGAAAAAATGTGTATAATACAATATAAAAATGAGCTTAATTATTAAAAAAGACTGCCGCACTCTTTTTAAGAATTTTGTTATAATTAATAAATTTATTGACTTCATATGGAAATTCCTTTCTTTAGGATAAGACCTTCATATATCTCAAACTTCATGACCTTGACCTTAAGGGATTAATTATTAAATTTTCACTGATTTTTGCTAACTTTGTAATTAATCAATGGATAAACTTAGTGTTACGACAGATTTTTCCTTTTAAAATCATAATTTCTGAACAATATTTAATGAGATTTGAACAATATTGTCAAAAAGATTAATGAAACAGTGGAATGCTTCGTTTTTAAGCTGACAGAAACATATTTTTACATATTTATAAAATGCAACTTAAACTCTATTGTAGTATTATGCATTAAATAACTTGTTTTAAATTGGTAAATTGATTATTTATGAATGTGTTTCTTTCCTATTATTATGAATGTGTTTCTTTCCTAAACTGACCTGTCCCACATGAGATATAGTACTTGCTTATTTTGGGTACAGTTTTGGACAAATGAAATTTGTAATTTGTTGTCTTCTGAGCTACAAATCCAAGTCAACAAAACTTTATCAACTGGTATGATTGCATATCTTCATCATTTTTTTGTCTCGCTCTGTCTTACATATACAGTTCATAAAATTTTTTTTAACAATACCATAGCTAGCTAGAAGTTGTTGAAGACTGCTTTTATGAAAAAATTTGATTTTTAGCTCGACTTTTCTATGAAAAGGGGAGCTATCCTACTCGCCCCGGCGTCGGCGTCGGCGTTGGCGTCACACCTTGGTTAAGTTTTTCGTACCACCCCACTTTATTTCAGAAGTATTACAAGTATGGCTTTGAAACTTACCATACTTGTTCACCATCATAACCTCCATCTACAGACAAGAGTACATAACTCTGTCAAGGTTTTTGACAGAATTATGGCCCTTTTTTGACTTAGAAAGTGTATTGAGCTTGGTTAAGTTTTTTGTACCACCTCACTTTATTTCAAAACCATTGGAGGTATTGCTTTGAAACTGACCATACTTGTTTACCATCACGACCTTCATCAACAGACAAGAGGACATAACTCTGTCAAGGTTTTTGACAGAATTATGCCCCTTTTTGACTTAGAAAATACATTGAATATGGGTAAAATCCACTTATTGCCTTAACCCTTTGAGATATTGCTTTGAAACTTTTAATGCTATTTCACATCATTACCCCCATCTGTACGCAAGAGAAGGTAACTCTGTCAAGGATTTGTTTTAAAAATTAAGGCCTTTTATCGACTTAGAATCTTGGTTAAGTTTTTAGTACCAGTCCACTTTTTGACTGAACTGTTTGAGATATTAATTTGAAAGTTGGAATACTTGTTTACAATCATGATTCCCAAACATGTCCAGGAGAAGGTAATTCTGTCAAAGATTTTATTTGAATTATGGCCCTTAACTGTCAATGTTTTGTATTATAGGCAAGCACTAAAAAACTTAAAAAATCTAAAAAAATTCATTCCTATCCACTTGTTCACTTTACCATAAATTATGTCATATAAACATTGCTGTAATATTCAAGGGTATCAAACAACTAGTTCACTTTAAAAATACAGAGATTCTTGTATTGCCTTTTACTGCAAAAACTTTTTTTATTGGCAAGCAATAAAAAAGTCGAGCGCGCTGTCTTACGGACAGCTCTTGTTATCTTTATTATTGGTTACAGTGAGAAATGTCAAAAAGAAGTCATCTGAAAGAGCGAAGGTTGTACCAATTGATTCATTTTTTCAGACAGATGATGTTTCTACAGTTATAACAGGTTTGTCTCCCATGGTAAATGATATCATTTACAATGTGGTAATAAAAGTGACAAAAAATTGATAAGAGTACAATGCATTTAACAGTCGATTGATCTTTGTTACTTGGCAAATAGCTATTAAACCATTGGTCTGAAATAATGCTTGAAAGTCTTCCTCCACCAGTAAAGATAGAAAGTTCCAATACAAATGACCTTTACAATGTTTGAGCCACTTTAAATTCTACTAAACAAACAAATTTGAATTCAAGATTAGTTAAACGTTTGACCAGTGATATTAAATTGGTATAAAAGTATGTTACATAACTTCAAAACCTTTCATTCAGTTCTACATTTGATTGATTATCATAAAGGTTGCCATTGCAATTTTAATTTTGTTTTTGATTGTACATGTATGTACTTGACACTAAAATAACTATAGCCAAGGTTATTTTTACAGGAAATACTTGTACACAAGATTCTCATGTAAATGTTGATGAGCACGGTAAAAAGGACAAAGGTATTCACATCTTTATTTAGATTGATGCCCTGCCATTTAGAAATGGTACTGGACATCCAAGCATGAATATTGAATTGGCTTAGAACCTTTTCTTCTCAGTTTATAATATATCTCAGATATACAACATTATATAAGTTGAACAAACATTGATATATTAATGGGTTCATTTTAGCATTATTCCATGTATCACAGTGTTCATTTTTTCTTGGACAGGTAAAACAGTTATTATCAGAAAAGTCTGTTTGAAATGAAATTTACATAATAATTTGTCTTAAGATTATGTTTTTTTTAGCTATTAGTATCAAAGGGGATACTCCGGCGTCAGTCGTCCGTCGTCATGCGTCAACAATCGTCTTCTTCTTTGAAACCACTGGACAGATTTACTTCAAATTTGGTCTGTAGCATCCTTGTGACAGTCACACTTAAATGTGCTCATTCCATTTCAATTGGCCCCTTTTAGGGGTCAACAAAGCTAAAAATAGAAAAACCTTTAAACATCTTCTACTACAGAACTAATTGATGGATGATCACCAACCTTTGTCTGTAGAATTCAAGGGTAGTCTTTTATCAAGTTTGCTCATATTAATTTGATTGGCCCCTGTTAGGGGTCTCTAGGGCTAAAAAAAGAATTTTGGTTTAAAAAATCTGTGGCCACGCTGGTATAATTTATTGTTAATGGAAGTTAAACATATATTGAGTTCTATGTGTAGCAGTGACTTTAATTTATGCACATACTTTCCAATATAAGCTCAAGGATCTTGGCAAATATCGAGACATACCATTCATTTTCCAGTCTTTTTTTTTAATATAATATATATATTTAGTTATTGTTATTGTATGTAAACATACAGATATTGTTTACATATTCTTGCAAGTGTGATTTATCTTGTTTTCTGTTTGTACAGTTGTTCCAATATGATAAACACTTTCCATCATGGCCATTTTAAGCTTGATTTCTTCTGCTATTACTACAGTCATAATGATGTTAAAGTTGCGGTCTTAAAATTTTAACATTTGTCATATTTTTATTTCTTATTATATTACCTCTATGATTTGACACAACAACTGATTGTACAAGACCTTCAAGTTGACCATACTGAACTTTTGTTTTTGAATCCCTTTCAGAATGTGCTAAAGATGTTATTGCTTGCAATGTTATACAGACCGAACAAATGAGGCAGGATTCTTGTCAAGGTGTAGCAGCACTTCCTTAGTTCCTTGTAGAGCATTAAACTGAGCATTAGACACGTACTGCTGATCTTGAGTTATATATAATTTTGAAATAAATATAACATTCACCAAAATAAAGCTCCGTATGTATATTGTTATAAGGAAGTTAACATATTAGGGTGCTGTTGATAAAATCAAGTTTCTGTAGGCTGTTTAAAAAAAATAAGTAAACAAAAAGAAACAAAAAAATGTATTGATAACAAAAAAATTTAATTCAACATGTTTTTTAATTTTATGATCTTTTTTTTTATAGTTAAACATTTAGTTGATAAGATTTGGTCATTAAAGAAGGATTACAATATTCCTGTAGCAAAACCATATGGTATTGTAGTGACAGATGCAGACATAAGATCCCTAAAAGATGGTGGATGGCTTACAGACAATGTATACAGTTATTATTTTATCCCTTTGCCTGTGTTGCTTGTGTATATAAAACATGACTTACTATTTGTGTGTAGTACATTTTACATTTCTGTATTTCCGTAACTTGATGAAAGTCAATGGGAAAACCAGTCTATCTATTTTAGATTTGTCAAAATGTTGCAATTAAGTGTTTAAAGCATCTCTTTTGCATCTTGTTGATTGCATAAATTTGTATTTCCACTCCCAGTACAGGCTTATTGAAAATAACACTTCTCATAATAACTCAAGCAATACAACCAATCAGAATAGGTCTTTATCAACATTTTTGCAATGTATAATTAAAGCAAATACACATGTTTTCCTGCATTAAAGTTGATGTTTAGTTAATTTATGTTACAAAAACTAAAAATTTATTATATTTTACTTTGACTTTGATATTACTTGTATGTTTACATGAATAGTTGATCTTAATCAGATACTGGACTGCCACCTCAACATGATTGTCACTGAAGCAGGCGAGCAGTCTCCTAGAAGAAATGGTTTACACTTGGTTACAACACTAATGACTTCCATAGTTTCAGGCCAATACCAGATAAACCAAGAAAGGGGATTCCGTTACAAAGTAAATGCAGGTTTTGTAAAAAAGAAAAATCTTTTTCAAACAATTAAAAGTAATAGCTTTGTATAATTTTAAACTAGTTTGACCATACACCTGTTGTTTAATTGAAGAAAAAATATTTGAAAAATATGACAAAAATAAACAACTTTATTTTATAATCAATTTTTTTTTTATTGCAGCTTAGTGACTATGACTTTGTTGTAGGAATATATGGCCGCGGGGCACATTGGACTCTCATAGTGAGTTCTTCAGATATTAAGAATGAAAATATTCTGTGATGATTTAATATTTCCCAACCATTTTAGAATATCATTAATAATTTTGAAAATCTTTAGCACTATATTAGTTATTTTTATTCAAAAACAAAATATTGACTTTTTAATTAAAAAAATTAACTTTTAGAGTGTCTGTTTCGTCATAGTTTAGCGAAAACTTTGATGTAACCCATTGTTCAAACATTTTAGAAGTTATTAATTGGAAACAAGGAATACTTCCATTTCTTGACAAAGTGCAGTTTTAAAATCGGAAATCTATTGTTTTAGAGTTATGCCCCCTTTTAGCTTGACTAATTGATAAGAATAAGTAGAGCCACTGTAGTCATCTGAGCGTTGGTGTCGGCGTCGGCATAACCACCAATGTTAAAGTTTTTGTAATACCTCAAATATTTTCAAAGTCCATTCACATATGGCTTTGAAACTTTGCACACTTGTTCACCATCATGACCCCAACCTGTAGACAGGAGGAGGTAACTATATCCAGCATTTTGACAGAATTATGCCCCTTTTTCGACTTAGAATTTACGTTAAAGTTTTTGTAATACCTCAAATATTTTCAAAGTTCATTGACTTATAGCTTTGAAACTTTGCACACTTGTTCACCATTATAACCCCAACCTGTAGACAGGAGGTAGAATTTTTGTTTCAATTGGTCATTGATAGTAAAATCCATTGAAAGACCAGCATAAACATGTTATTTGGTACTCTTGCTTACTAGGATATATGACTGAAAATAAGAAATTTCAAATTAACGGTTTTTCCATATCATCTACATCAAATTAATATGACATGACTTTATCTCCTTTGTCTATATCTTCACACAGTCCATCTTTAAACTGGCAAAACAATGGTATATTTGGACATCAATCTCACATGAACACAATTCTACCTTCTTATTGTTTCCTTTAGATGTTTTTCAGTTATTTATAATTAGTGTTGTGCAATGAAACGCAATGATATGGCAATATTATTATTGCAGTATGTTTTTAGATATGGCAATACATTTAAACTATAATCTTTTGATAAAAAAGCATAAAATTTTAGCATGGCAGTGATTCATCTTGTATTAACTTTGTTACAAATAGCATTTACATAAAATTGTTTTTAAACAATGCTCTTGTTATCATTTTTGCAGTTGGCTGAAATTTCCTCCACAAAACTGTTCTTTTACAATCCAACTGGTGAGAATCCAACAGAAAGATATAAGATTCTAAAAAACTGGAGGTAAGAGTTGTGATTTTAGGTATGTAATTATTATTTATGCATGCATAGCATATAAATGAATTTTATGCTCATAGAAAAGAGATTTAAGTGGAAAAATATAGAAACATATTCAGCCTAAAAAGTATCTTTCTGAAGAAATGGGCACCATTGCTGTCTTTATGTTTCTTTTTAGCTGTAATTTTCAAAGAAAAAAGTGGATATATTGTCATGACCCTCTTGTCAGCATTAGCGTTTGTTAATCTTTTCATTAGGAATCATTTTCTCATAAACTGTGAAAGCTATTCCATATACAATGTTTTATCATTGAAAGTATTCATTTCAAAATGGAAATATTTGTTGACTGTCAAGGGCAGGTAAGTCAGATAATCATGTGTGCAAAGTTATGCTCCCTTGTCTGTGTTGCTTTTATTTTACTACCCAAAACTGAATTAAGTGGAGAGCTCTATCCACGTACAGGTCTCATTATAATATATGTATCTTGTTATAAAGTATGTCAATTCATTATGCTCTTTAAGAGTTTAGTAAGAACATTTTATGAAAATATACATGTATAATTCCAAATGAAATTGTATAAAAACAATATCAGTTTCAGTCGCAGTAGATCCATTTGTTGTAATCTTAAACACGGTATATAATTTGATTATAAAAGTTTATAGCAAATGCATGCAATATACAGAACATAGAAAAAAAATTCATGTCATGTTATATTGACCTTTTTTGCACAGGAAGTTTATTAGACAGTACAATGCCATGTGTTCATATGAGAAACTTCCATTAGAATGGTCAATAACCTCAAGAAAACATACACTGCAAACGGATTCAAACAACTGTGGTGTTTTCTGTATGCTGGTAATTTTTTTGATTTTAATAGATCTATTACAACTACTATAATTAAAATTTGAATTTTCCAACATTACTGTTCTTCTACAGCATTTAACTCGAGCAACACGCCTACAGATTTATGCTATTTCATGAACATGTTTAAAATATGTATAATAACATGTTGTGACGATAAGGAAGCAAATAACACCTAACTAATTGCACTTACAACTTGTGGAAATTACTAAAATGAGGTAAAAATATGCGTTAGTAAGGCAGTAGAAATATAATCATAATGTTGAAAAAATCAGTAATTAACCACATATGACATGTCAATAAGTACATGAATCTTTAATATTTTTACATTCCTTAAGTCTAAGTAATATTTTTTTTAAGTTTGATTTTATTGAAATATTTTGGCCTTTGGCTTATCTGGAGGCATGTAGCTTTAACATTTGTTAACTCAACTCAACTCAACAATTTGTTAACATAAATTGTGTTTCCTATACAAAGGTTGTTTGAACTAACCACCAATGTAAAATCAGTTTGCAGAAAAGCATATTAAAGAAGTTGGAATGGAAGCAATAACTGCTGATGAATTGACTAAATGTAGGAGGAATGTGGCTGAAAAAGTTTTATTTTTTGAAGGTGATTTTGGAAATAATTTTAAGCTTTACTGTTCAACATTATAATCTCCAAAAACCCTAAAGATATGTGCTTCTTACTTAACACATTTCTTTGAAACCAGTTTCTAAAATACATAGCTCTAGCATTTATTTTATCTGAATTATGGTCCTTCGTCACTTAAAAGATTCCTGGTTTTAAGTTTTGCATGCAAAATCTTCACATCTACTGGATGTATTCATTTGCAATTTTACATATGATGTTTGGCTAATAATTGGAAGTCATTGTCCAAGGCCTGTAACTCTGACATTTTGAAATCATTATGGCCCTTGGTAAACTTACAAATTAAATGAAATGTTCTTGTTTGTTTATACCTTCATTATCCTGGCCATAGTTTTACTATCAAGCTCTGCATTAGTTGAGTGCAATGTTCTACTGACAACTCTTGTAGTAGGTACAAGTGAGTTTTTGTGATGTCATATGTCTGTTGGGCAATGTTCTGACTGAATAAGATACCAACTAGATTCTGGACTACTCCTCAGAAACTACAGAGGTCATTTGTAACTGTTTCGAACATGATTTGACAATATAAATGTATACTAATACTTGTACAATTTGTCTTTTTTCACCAGAGATAATTTCTTTTTAACCAGGTTTTCCGAAGGAAAAAACTGGTTATTAGATTGAGGTATGTCGGCGGGCGGGCGGGCGTAAACAATTTCTTCTGTGCGCAACTCCTCCTACATTTCTCAACGGATTTTGACCAAACTTTCACAGAAGCTTTGTCATCAAGTGCCCTGGCGCATATTGTCGGGGTTTTGCGATTAGATAATATTTGACCTAATTATGGCCCTTTGTTTTTTTTCCTTATATAAAATATATAGTGAACAATTTCTTCTGTGCGCAACTCCTCCTACATTTCTCAACGGATTTTGACCAAACTTTCTCAGAAGCTTTGTCATCAAGTGCCCTGTCACATATTGCCAGGGTTTTGCAATTTGTATATATTTGACCTAATTATGGCCCTTTGTTTTTTTTCCTTATATAGAATATATAGTGAACAATTTCTTCTGTGCGCAACTCCTCCTACATTTCTCAACGGATTTTGACCAAACTTTCTTAGAAGCTTTGTTATCAAGTGCCTGGCACATATTGTCGGGGTTTTGTGATTGGATAATATTTGACCAAATTATGCCCTTTGTATATTTTTTCCTTATACAGAATATATAGAGAACAATTTCTTCTGTGCTCAACTCCTCCTACATTTCTCAACAGATTTTGACCAAACTTTCTTAGAAGCTTTGCTATCAAGTGCCTGGCACATATTGTCGGGGTTTTTGTGATTGGATAATATTTGATCGAATTATGGCCCTTTGTATATTTTTGTGTCGCCTTAAAAGGCAACATATAGGGGTAACTTTTGTCGGCGGTGTCGGCGGCGTCTGTGTCATTGTCGGCATCCCTAAAGCTTGTCCGGAGCATAACTCAGGCACTATAAAGTCTGATTGACTTCGAACTTGGTATGCATGCTTCTTTCAATAACCCGAAGCTGCAGTGCACAAGGACCGGTACTCTTCAGTTCTTATTTTTTGAGTTATTGCCCTTTGTTAATTTTCATACTTTAATTTTGTCCGGGCCATTTCTCTTCAACTAAAAAAGCTATGGACTTGAAACTTCATAGGATGATAGATCTCATTATTAAGAAGTGCAGTGCACAAGAACCAGTACTCTGCACTTCCTTATTTTTGAGTTATTGCCCTTTGTTAATTTTCATACTTTATTTTTGTCCGGGCCATTTCTTCTAATGTATAAAAGCCATGGACTTGAAACTTCATAGGATAATAGGTCTCATTAAGAAGAAGTGCAGTGCATAAGAACTGGTACTATGCATTTCTTATTTTTTGAGTTATTGCCCTTTGTTTATTTTCATACTTTAATTTTGTCCGGGCCATTTCTCCTTAAGTATAAAAGCTATGGACTTGAAACTTCATAGGATGATAGATCTCATTATTAAGAAGTGCAGTGCACAAGAATCGGTACTCTGCATTTCTTAATTTTTGAGTTATGGCCCTTTGTTAATTTTCATACTTAATTTTTGTCCAGGCCATTTCTCCGAAAGTATAAAAGTTATGGACTTGAAACTTCATAGGATGATAGATCTCATTAAAAAGAAGTGCAGTGCATAAGAACTGATACTCTGCATTTCTTATTTTTGAGTTATTGCCCTTTGTTGATTTTCTTACTTTATTTTTGTCCTCATGGTCATTTCTCCTAAAGTATGAAAGCTATGGACTTGAAACATCATAGAATGATAGATCTTATTGATAAGAAGTGCAGTGTACAGAAACTGCTGCTCTGCACTTATTATTTTTTTAGTTATTGCCCTTTTTTATTTTTCATATTTCATTTTTGTCCTGGCCATTTCCCCTAAACTACATTTGTTCACAAGGCGACACATCCGACTCGCGGAGTTCTAGTTTCCTTATACAGAATATATAGTGAACAATTTCTACAGTGTGTAACTTCTCCTACATTTCTCAATGGATTTTGACCAAACTTTCACAGAAGCTTTGTCATCAAGTGCCCTGGCGCTCACTAAATTCCCATGTTTCTTCCAAGACATCATTCAAGTATTTTTTTAAAATTGTGAACATACTTTTCTTGATATCGCACAAAACACCACACGCCAATATTGTTGACAAAAGAAAATGACAAGAGACGCAAAAATGCAAAAATTAAGCAAAAATAAAGTACTGTTTACCTTTCTAAAATATTTGGGAAAAAAAGGCGAATAGACAACATAAAATTTCTCAATCATTTTTGTTTGAGGAATATTAAAAAAGCCATAATTCCTCCTAAAAGTTCAATTAAAAACAAATGCCCCTTCATGACAAAGCTTCTGTGAAATATTTTGCTGAAAACCTGGTTGCATCGCATTGCGATGTTCCTTGTTATGTATATGTATTTGTGCCACTAAAGTAATTTCCTTTACCACCTATCAAAGTCGTCTTCTGTCAAGGACATTGGATGGGGGTATGAATCCCATTCAGTGATAATTTTAGTTAATCATGTTCAGTTTCCAAACCTGACTACAATGTAATTTTTTGAATTATAGACTGTATAACTGACTGCTGTCCAAAATGTGGATTTTTGATAGAGGAAGACAATCAGGTATATAAATGTAGTCGATTTTTGAAGTTGCATTTCTAAAATCTTTATATTATTAACTGTCAAAAAATTGGATAGAATCAGTGTATATGAATAATTGACAATGTGTGGATATGATTTATAACTTGCATTGGTGTTTGAAGACAAGGATTTTGAAATATTTACAGGAAAAAAAAAGAAGAAAATTTTATCCCGTGTTTCAGGATCTGCCACTCATATGTTAAATGCAACACATTTGAATAAATAAATTGAAATGCAATGTAATTCTGTCATTTTAGCTCAGGTTTTTTTGTTTGTTTGTTTTTGTTTTGAAAAAAATAGAGTTATTGTTACAGTCAGCGTTGCCATTGACCTAAAATGTCCTTGACTATCAAATTGTTGGAAAGAATTTGTACTTTTACCAAAAAACAAGTGTGACTAGACTAAAAGAAGGGGGAAAACTTAAAAAAATCTTTTATGATATTTGTTTAGACCATTTATTTTTTTGCCTTTATAAAAAGTAAAAAAGTCGGGTGTTGCCCCAGCCCGGTGATGGCTCTTGTTTTTATCATAGTCATATTTTGTGCTATTTCTATCACAGAAATGTTTTATCAATTGTCTTTGGTAAGACATTATAGCACAGTATATATCTTATATGACATTACAAATACATATGATTGGTGTGAATATATTTGACATGATTTGGAACTTGTATAATCTCACAAGTTACTTTTTTTTTGCAGATACAGTGTGGAAAATGTTACAGAACATATCATTTCAAGCAGTATTGTGTAGGGGAAGCAGTAGAGGGCATGAAAAATGATGACAAAGAATTTATTTGCCAACTTTGTTCTATTGGCCTTTGGGTATGTAACACTTCAGTAATGATGAAAAGCAAATAATTTTTCATTCTATTGTACATGGAATTTTGCATGTGTAATTTTTTTCAGTTTTGTTAGAGTTATTGCCCTTTACTTGGTATTAATTTACAATTTTCAACTTGTTAATGCATAGCTCAAATAGTATTTGACCTGTAGGCCTTAAAGTTTACAAGAATGTTAGTCATCATGTGTACTTGTTCGCTTGTGGATTAATTCAGTACTTGTTAAGTTCTGCCTTTTCCTTAGTAAAAGATTTTTAGTTTTCAACTTGTAGCACATGTAGCCTAAAAAATATTTAGCCTAGAGTCATAAGATAGACAAAACATTGGAGTGTGGGTGAACCCGTGTCCTATGGACACATTTTCTAGTTTCACAAATGTAATCTTGTTATTATCTAAAATTGTACAAAAAAAACAGCTTATTCTCACATTTTGGTGATTATGAAAGAGAGTATTTTCAATGTAAACCACAGGTACATACTGGAAGGATAAGAAAGATTTCAGACAAAACAGTTCAATTTACAAGGAAATTTGAGGTAAATGTATGATATATTTATGTAAAAATCCTTTTTATGTTGTGTGATTACAATTCTAGTAATTGCTAATATCACACAGGTTGGCATATGAAAACTTCACTTAAGTAAGTTTCCAATCACAATTCACTAAATGTGTTTGTGCAAAAATGGCAACATTTTTATATCTTTATTTTATGTATCCTTATGTATGGTTGTTAAAAAAAATCATATTGTAATAAAAAGTTTCATTGGTTATTACCAGGCCTTGTGATGTGACAGAACATGTTCTTACTTTCCTAGAAAGAACACTGGTTAAGGTATGGCGGTGTGATTCTGCATTATGTTACAACTTTGACATTATATAAATATTCCTGTGTCATAGTATTTTGTATTTTATAAGTATACATTTGTTTATTATCAGATTATGGAAAAGTTGAAAGAAGAAAATGACCCAGACTTAGAATTTATCTAAGGATGAAAAGAATGGCAGTTTAGCCCCAGTTCAGCATTTACAGTAACTAAATAATCCTTTTTTGTACCCCTTAAACATTATTTAATATAAAGTAAGGTGTCTGCAAATTAAGTGAACCTATATTAAATTTTTTACTTTTTCCCCCTGGGGAGACAAAAGGGAAAAAGTTTGGGTGTTAAGGGTTTTGCACGTCTTTTCGTTTTTATAAAATATTATAGGGGTTTTGGGGTTTTGTGTAAAAATTGGATTTTAAATGGGGTTTAATTTCTATAATTTAAAATTTGGGGATTAAAAAAGAGTTTGTGAGGGGGAAATTTAAGTATCTTTGGGGTTTAAAGAAAAAAAAATAACCCCTTAATGCCCATTCCCCAAAGGGAGGATGCGTAAAGGTTCCGTACAGAACTATTGAGCATAAAACTTTTTAACAATATCAGCCAGGAATGTTGAATTTCATATGTAATAAACTTTATTGACAAGACAGGGCAGTGCTCAAAATTCATAACTCTTCTTGGTGAAATTTAGGAGTTATTTTCTTTTTAATTTTTATATGCCCGAAAGAATTTCGTGCATATTATGTTATATCCCCTGGCGTCTGTCTGTCTGTCTGTCTGCACTACCGAATAGGGATAGGGGGCCATCTAACTGTAAACAGAACAAAATAGAACAATAGAGTTCATTCTGTATCAATAGAGTAAGGGGCCATTGGCCCTCTATTAAACAAAAGAAAATAACAAAAGAAATGGCCCCTTGTTCCATTTAGGTTTACTGGATTCATGCTTTCATTACACTTAAATCTTTATATTGTTATTCTTATATTACTAAATGATGTTAAAAATGCCCAAATGATTTCTTAATTTGTTATTTTAAAAGGAGGTCCTTTGCATGATTTTAGTTTATTTTTCTGGGGTTTGTACCAAAATAAAGCTCTGAGATGATACTAAGAAGCTCCAATCATGTATATGATTTGTATCTCTTGACAATAGTTGAATTTGCTTGTTTTATATAATTTTTAATTTAGGATCAAGCAACATTTGACTCAGAGTACCCTAATCAGATTCTTATGGATGGTCCAAAGAAAGTTAGTTCTTTTATATACTTATTGTATACTCTTCTTTTATAAACAAAGTACATTATTATTATAATTGAATGTCTATTCATCTGTACATTTGTAATGCTGTTATAATTATATAACTTTTTACAAAGGAAAAAATGTGAAACATCCAATTTTAATATTTAATCTTACTCAATATAATTTTATTATGGTAGTCTTCTACGTGTATATTTGGTCACTATGTGACATCAAAGTTCAAATGAAAAGAAAGCCTTGCCAAATATTGGGCATCAAATTATGGGCCAAGCAACTACCAATTAGAAAAGGGATCTATATTTGTAGGTGTCAAATTGACAGCTGATCACAGAATTAATGTTTTGTTTAAATCATATAATTTTTATGTTGTTGTTATAAGAAATTGCATTTGTGAAAATTTCAATATTCAATAAACTTAAAAAAGATATTCCATAAATATAATGTAGAATGTGAGGAAGTCATTATGCTTGAAGAGAAAGAAAGATGTTTCACATGGAGAACCATCCAAAAAGGTATTATTTTTCAGTTACTCTATTGTGTTTATGATCAGAGATAAATAAAGAATTAACATAAATGTAAAGGTTACTCCCATACAATTACTGAATATAAATTAAGTTCTAAGAAAACATGCTTAAAAGTGCATGAATTTTGGCATTGGATGTCTGTATGAAGCCTTGTGAACAGCTTTTTTTATTTTGGCAGTAGCATACTGGGCAAAAATCACTTAATACAAAAATGCCTTTTAAATATTTGTTTTGCACTTTTATATATTAATATTAAATTTTGTGCATTTAAACCACATTGAATGCATATTGCAGATGTATCAAAAAGTAATTGATCCACTTAAATGCTATTTTTAATATCAGAGAAAAGATTTTGATTCTGAAGACAAAAAAGGTGAAAAAAAAGAAGGATATGCATTTGCAGTTGATGGAGATTCAGATGATGAACCAGGTGAAGATGAGTTCTTGTACAGCAAAAAATCAGTTGAAGGAATGGTTTGTTTATTTTCCAAAATATTCAATTGTAGCTCACCTAAGTGGTGAGGTTTAGTGTTCCACCTTAGTCCCATTGTGTTGTAAGCTTGGTGCTTCAAGGACAATTTCTTAAAACAACATCAATTCTATAACCAGTGACTTCACTTAAACCAAAATTAACAGGAATGATCCTTGGGTGGTCCACTTTTAATTATATGTATAAAATCTTCTGATTTCCATAGGCTGGAGGTTAGCAACTTATTGACAATTCATAGGTTTTTAAATAGCTTGTCACAAATGATCCCCACTATGAAACAACCTACAGAGCACAACGTCCAGGTTGCTACCCTTAAGGTTAAGGTTACAATTATGTTCCGCATAACTTTTTAACTTTAATTAATGGAAGAATTTAAATAACTTGGCACAAGTAATCACCATCATGAGACTATGTGCTTATGATATGCATGGCACAACATTAAGAACTTAGTTGGTCAAAATGGTCAGAAGTACACAGTCATGTCAGCTGTGGTAAAGCTGTCTTTTCAAATTATATCCCAGTGGTCAAAATTGGCCTTGCACCAGGCGTCATAGATTTTCTTGATATACATATAGTAAAAAAATTAAAATTCTTCGTAGAAAGTTTTTGAAGTAACATTTACCTGCGATATTAGCTGACCTAGATTTTGACCAAATGATTTTTTTCATGTCCTTTTAGGTACAGCCATGAAAATTACCTATGACATTTTGACCACATCACAGTCTGTCCTCAGGAGAACACTTTGAGGCCAATGGCCTCCTTGTTGTAAAATAATGTTAAACAGTTCATTATATTCTGTACTTATAATGGTAAACCTCTATATGGCCATTATCCTGTTAACCATAATCTTTAAGGTACAAATACAGACTTATATTAAGGAAAATTTCACTGTTTAACATACATAATTTTTTTTCAGATTGAAATTGCACTTGAGAGAGTCAAAAACATTATTTCTATGAAAAACAGGTAAGTTTAACTGTGTAACTGTTAATCAGAATTTAATTGTAGAAGTAATAAAGTTAAGTGCAAGATATTTGAAATTATTTGGAGATGTATCTTTTCAGTCTTTTTACAATCTATCATATTTTGGTATTGCTAAAATAGTGTAAACATTTTCAAATGTATATCTTAGGGATGCACCTTGGATGAAAAGGCACTGTAGTTTTAGAAAAGGAGGTCGCTTTTTAAAAAGAGGATTTGGTTTTGCTTTGTTCAGTCAGCAGGTAAGAAAAGAATCATGTCTCTTTCTAAGAAAATGAATGGAAAATAATGCAGGAGAATAATAAGAAGTAAAATAGCCACTTTCGGCTCACAAGCTTCAGAAAGAAATTCAAGCTATTATTATCTTCATGGCATTGTCCTTATGCAAAAGCTTTTATGTAACCCTAAACAATGTTAATGGTATTGTATATTTTGAGTAATGCCTTTTTAAACCTAGATTTTTGTTGTAATTGCCTTTTAAGTAGTATAAAAGTTACGAAAGTGAAACTTGGAATACTTGCCACCTGACATTACAGTGTCCTTTTGTCTTAAAGCCAAACCAAATACGTATGGGTAAGAGTTTGTATTAAGAGGACCATAGGGAGTCTTCCCAAACTCTTTCTCATATGACTGCAAATTGGCTATTACAACTCTATATCAGATAAAAAAATTGAGAAAAGTGTCGCCTCTTTAATTAAGCGTCACATTGTTTTTCCCAGCAGTCACATACAAACATGCTTCCTTAGGTCTACAGGTAAATGGAGTAAAATTATTTAATCATTAATTACTTAACCAATTAATTACTTAACATGTAATCATTGTATTTGCCTAATGAAAATATGTCAATCACAATTATCTATCAGCACAGGTCTCTTCATGTCAAAAGCGGCTACACAATTTGCAACCCAGTAAGAGCCAATTTGCAATTATATGTAGATAAATTTGTTGATGTGGTAGATATTTGTCATTTTGTAAAAAGTTACATGAATTGTGTATTTCAGGCTCTGTTTTTTGTAGAGCAATGTTTGTTGGAACATTTTTTTACAGACACTACAGGGTAAGTTTGAGCTACTACTGGTATCATCTTCATTAAATTCATTTTAGTACCAGTATTCAGTCTGAAGCCTCTTATACAAATATGATTATTATTCCTTCTATAATGTTGTATTTATTGACTACTTATAATTTAAGTCAGGTAATAAGAATGAATAGATTACCTGTTCTAAATGTTTTGATTGTTGTTATTCAGACTTGCATACAGCAGACACGGGCGTGTCATTGGCATGGAAGATGAAGCCATGATAAGGATATTTCAAAATGACAGATAGTAAGTATAGTTATGTGATCTGAATATTTTGGATTTTTAAATTCTAAAGCTGCACACCCACAGATGAGCAAAAGTATTTCAATAAAATCAAACCTGAGTCAAGTATACTAAGATTTTAGGAGGGGTATAAAGATTCAAAATTCTAGTAAAAATTTACATGTAATGTGCTATTTATGACCGAATTTTCAGTATGTACTTTGTATAACTATATTGATACTGCATTACTTATGCATTTGATACAGGGCTATTTTTGCATATTTTGACCTCTGTATAGTAATTTACATAGGTTGTAAGTGTCATTGATAATAATGTAAATTGCCTTCTTTTGGAATCTTTACAATATTATACCGTTACATGCGTTTTCAAATTTTCATGAAAATTAGCATGAATCTGGAGGTGTGCTGCTTTATTGAAAATTAATAAATACATGAATTTAACTATTTTCAGAAATTTCAATGATACTAACACTTTCATCCTGATGTATATGAGAAGGCAAAATAAAATTATATGGTGTACATTAACAACAATTACTCAACATATGTTAATGACAGGAACATGTTTTTCATTTGCTAGTAACTTCAACAGTTGATTTAACTGTGATACTCAACAATATTCATTACCTTTCTGAATAATTTCATATTGATTAATTTTCCAGTCTTGCCCAGAATTATATAAAAGAAGTTTGTGTAAGAGAGGCTTTGTTGTCAATCGTCTCAAAAACCTTAAAATTAAGGTACAGTGAATCGGAGGTTTTACTGACAGACACTGAAGGTCAGTCAGTAATTGTGGCTTTGGAGAGGAGTTTTAAGAAATGTAAGTTTATGCTGTTTATTATATTATAAAAGAGATTTTTTGTTATGGGCCAATTTAGCTTCATTAAGTGTCACTCAGTTCTTGAATCATACCAAAGATTTTTTAAAAGTAAATTATGATCATTAAATTATTTTTGCTTGTTTATAACAAAATTTTATCTTTGACTGTGAAATGTCAATGCATCTTTTTAAGTTGAATTTCTTGTAAAAAAACATCCATGATTGTGATGCAAATGGTTGAGGTTGCTGATTTCAGATAACCTTCACTTTAACACTGTGGTTTCAAATTCTGCCAATTACACTGGATACTTTCATGTGAGAAAGATGTCCAGTAGCTTTTGGAAATTAGTGGTTCTACTCTTGGTACCTGTTTGTGCCTTAATAAATAATGCATGAAGGGCCACCTGAGGTCTTCACATAACAAGTCAGTGTCACCAAAATCAACACATGTAATAAAATAGTAAAAAAATATGTAGAATTCAGTGTAAAGTTTGAACTAGATGCTAAAGAAAATATGCTTCCTTCAGGAAGGTAAAATTTACACTACAGAATTTAAAATCTCAAACTTGTTTATTCTTTTACAGGCAAGATGAACAAAGAAAAGTGGTGTGGGAAGCTAGATTCTTTTAAGGTACAATGTGAAACAATGGCTGTTTTGATTTTCTTGATTTTAATTGTTTTTAGCTAGACTATTAGCAGAATAATCGAGCTAATGCAGTCATCCATTTGTCGGCGTCAGAGTGGTTAAGTTTTTGCTAGTGAGCTGGTATCTCCATAACTATTGAAGGGAATGGATTGAAACTTCACACACTTATTCTCTGTGATTATCTAAGATGATTGGCACAAGTCCCATAACTCTGATTTGCTTTTTTCCATAATTATGCCCCTTTTTCAACTTAGAAATTCTAGGTTAAGTTTTGCTTATAAGCTGGTATCTGCAGCTAACTACTGAAGGGTTTGTGCCTATTTTTTGAACAATTTTATGCATTCATGATATTAAAGCAGAGATTAACTCGATAAAACATCGTAATAACAAGCCTTTGTACCTTTTCAGACAATTATATGTATTCATATAGGTAAGCATTATTTATCCTCAATAAAACACCCTTGTGACAACTTTTGGAATAGTCGAACGTTACTGTCCTCTGACAGTTCTTGTTATTAGTCCCCTACCGGTTTACCGGAGGGGACTTTAGGTTTACCCTCCGTCCGTCTGTCCGTCCGTCAGTCCATCCGTCTGTCCGTCTGTCAGTCCGTCCGTCCACAAAACTGGATCCCGCGATAACACAAAAAGTACTGAAAATATTTTAATGAAACTTGATATATGGATAGATGGCTGTATGGAGATTATGCACGTCTTTTTCTTTTCTTCCTATGTTGAAAATTCTGGTTGCTATGGCAACAAATAGACTGAAAATATGGCAAATTTTACACATAACCTGGATCCCGCAACAACGCAAAAAGTACTGAAAATATTTTTATGAAACTTGATATATGGATAGATGGCAGTATGGAGATTATGCACGTCTTTTTCTTTCTTCCTATGTTGAAAATTCTGGTTGCTATGGTAACAAATAGACTGAAAATGGCAAATTTTACACATAACCTGGATCCAGTGATAACACAAAAAGTACTGAAAATATGTTTATGAAACTTGACATATGGGTATATGGCAGTTTGGAAATTATGCACATCCTTTTCTTATCTTCCTATGTTGAAAATTCTGGTTGCTATGGCAACAAATAGACTGAATTTCAAGATTTCTGATTCTAGTTTTTAAGTTTTTTCACTATAAGTTCGTTATTTCTTAAGGTATTTTCTTCAAACTTTAAATATAAGTTGCTTGTAATCAACCACATCATATATGACAAGGTTTACAACTCTAGCACAAAATTTATCAGAATTACCACCCTTGAACTTAAAATTTTCATGAAAACATATTTTTTTTTTTAATAACTTCTTTTTCTGAATGTATCTACTTCAAACTTCATATAAATGTTTCTTATTATCACTCAACATTTGTGAGTGTTCAATACTCTAGCAAGACTATTTCCAGAATTATGCCCCTTTTGAACTTAGATTTTTTTTTGAGAAATTGGTAATTTTAACTTCTTCAATCATGATAGGATTTTAAAAATGTTATATTTTGATAACAGGGATGTTTAAAAAATGACTTTAGAGTGTCCTTCAGTCCGTCTGTATGTACATAAAAACTGTTTCCTGTGATCACTTTTAAAGAACTTTTTCAACAAATTTACTTAAAATAGGAACATAAGTGAATGGCCAATGGCCCTTCAGAATGTTGCTTGGGCTCTTACCGGTAGGGGACTTATGGATTGCTTGCAATACTATGTTAATTGCTTGTTATCATTGTTTTTTGGGGGTCTTTTTGCTTATTATATTACCCTGGACATACAGTAATTGAACACATCTGCCTGTCTGTTTCATACTAAGAATGCTACAGGAACAAAATTATTGTACTTTGTCTTTGATGTCATTCATTCTTCATATTACACACTTATCAATACGAAATACAAGTTCTTGGAAAGTTACATAACTATTGCTTCCAAATATTCCAAGTTATTGTCCTTTTTACTCCTTGCCGAAAGGTGGCTGGGGATATAGAAATAGTCTCCTTCTGTACGACATTTTTTTCCAGAGCATATTTTAAAAAGTGTTTAAGGTATCAACTTGAAACTTCCTAGGTGGATCGATCATATTGAGGAGGAGTGCAGTGCATAAGAATGATAAGTCTACCTTGTATAATTTTTCAGTTATTGCCCTTTGTTATTTTTCAAACTAAATTTTTGTCCAGAGTATAACTCAAAAAGTTTATGAGATATCAACATGAAACTTTAAAGGTTGATAGATCTCACTCAGGAGGTGTGCAGTGCACAAGAATGATAACTCTACCCTTCATAATATTTGAGTTATTGCCCTTTGTTATTTTTTATACTTAATTTTTCACCTGAGTGGAGGATAACTCAAAAAGTCTTTAAGATGTTAACATGAAACTTCATAGGTGGATAGATCGTATTGAGGAGGAATGCTGTGCACAGTATTTTTCATACTTGTTGTCCGGAGCATATCTCAAGTGTTAGAGGTATCAAGTTGAAACTTCATAGGTGGATAGGTCTCATTGAGGAGGAGTGCAGCACACAAGAATGATAACCTACCCTGCATTATTTTTCAGTTATTGCCCTTTGTTATTTTCAGCCATCAGTATTCACATGGGTTTCAAATCTGTAATAACTTCAGCCATAAGTTTCCATTACCAAACGACCTCTTAAAATTGAATAAGGGGAAAATTGAGCGAAGGTCACCAGTGACAGATGTATTTTATATTTGGTAGGAAAATAACTTGCACTGTCTTCTTTCTTTGGACTGAGTTAGTGATAAGTGGTTCAAGGTCAAGGGTGTCAAAAAAGATTTCTAAACATTTCAGGTCATGGTCAATTATTTGTATTCATAATTACAAACAAATGGACATGACTGAACTAATGAACTAATGCTTCTTTAATTTGTTTCAGGAAAGCAGAATAATAGCATAATGGAGTTCTGTACAGTATATTCCTGCTACTTCAGTCAGATGATTATCATAAACAACATGGAAATAAACAATTTATTTGTTAATATTTTTATGGAACAGTTAGTATGTAGAAGGCACGGATGGACACCAAGAATAGAACAACCATATGCTTATCTTTACCTATGATATGACTACTTTAACAAAGTGCCAACATCTCTTAAATGGGAAGACAACAAAATGAATATTTTTATATATTGTACAAATCATAAATAAAGTTGTTTTCTTCCATAATTGTCTAATATGTCTTTGGAATATTTGATTGTTCCTATAAAATTTGAATTATAATTACAAATGTGTTATGCATTACATCAATTTCACATTTTTGTGTAGACACTACATGGGCCATTTAGATTTGCCCTTGTCCGTCCGTTCTCATGTTGTGTCACACATAACTCAAAAAGTATTTGACCTAGAGTCATAAAACTTTACAGGAAAATTAGTCAGTATGTGTATTTGTAAACTGGGTGTTTGTATGTGGTTTTATACAGTATTTGTAGAATAATTGTACTTTATTTAGTAAAAATTTGCTATTTTCAACTTGTGTCGCACTTATATCAAAAAGTATTTGATCTAGAGTCAGTAGATTGACAAAACAATGGAATGTAGGGGCACTTGTATCCTATGGACACAATTCTAGTTTCATCTTTCAATTGGTTCAAAAGAAGTGGCCTCCAATATGTTTACCTTAGGAAATTTGAAACTCAGGTGTGACCCTGCTTGTGGTGATTGTTGTTAAAAATGTACATTCCATGTTAAAATATCACAAAATATTTCGCCTGTATTTTTTATACATATTGGTTTTGATTCATACAAAGTTTTGAGTTGTCTTTGTTTATAAAAATGTTTTTCTTCATTTTATTGATAGTTTTGTGTTTTTGGTCATTTTATTTTAATAAAGAAATGAGCTGTTGAGTATTTTTTGTTGTTCATTTTTTGGTAAATTAACAGAAATATGGACCTTGGTTGTGTGCTGTTCCACAAAAGGTTAGATTTATAAAATCAACTTTTTGGGTATTGTCATGACCTACTAGTCAATGACAGGTAAAGCTTTCATTTATGGTCACTTCAATATCGTTAAAGTCAAAACGTGGATAAACTGATAAGTTATGCCTGTGACAGCAGGGTTCGTACAGTCTTAAAAAGTGCTTAAATTTGAGTCCCTTTCTTAAAAATGTAAAAAAGTGCTTAAAAGTCCTTGAATTTGATTACTCTCTTGAAAAGTGCTTAAATTTGCTGAAAATGTGCTTGAAAATGATTGAATGACATAACTAAGTGTCGATAAAAATCAACAGTTAACAAAATAAAAAAAATATACAATTTAGTATCAGAATCAATTAAATGTTTGCTCAAAGTAACAGTAAGTGGACAAATTGCAGTTGTTTCGAACTAATCTTTATATGTTGTGCCCTTTGTAGTTCTTCTATAACATCCTTAAAATTGTGGCCAGAAAATGCGTATTCAACAAAAATTGGTGAAAAAACTATCCTTATTAGATTGAAGATTGTTGATTTACGTGCAACAAATGTGCTTGAAAAATGGGAAAACGTGCTTAAAAAGTCCTTGAATTTTGGCATTGGATGTCTATACGAACCCTGGACAGTGTCACACTGATCAAGTTCACGATTGCCTTTAATAGGTTATAGTCAATTTTCTCATCAATTACCAAAGGTATTTACTTTTAAACTTGGTGTTCACTATCATCAGATGTGATGTAATATCAAAAAGGCAGATGCTCCTAAAGTTATGATTATGCTGATGAAAACCAAAAATGATTTAGATTTTAAACGGCATTTTCCAGTTTTCTTCTTCCGTATGAAGAAATACATACATTAAGGGAAAATTGAGACAACAAATAAAAATGCCGACATAAATACTGTTTGTCGGCATCGCCTTTAGCAATACAGTTATTTTGGAGACTTTCTATGTTCAATCCACAAGTTTTCATTTATTCTTTTTTTTCATCATATGCTTATTAACGGATTCAAACCACATTCAAGCCAATTCATGCAGTGTAAGTTGTAATTAACACTTCTTTCTAAAGCAAGTATATGTAAAGCTGCGTTCTCACTCGCTCCCGGCAGACCCCAGGACCACCCCGGTAAGCTACTGGGAGGATCCAGGATGAAATTATTGTTGCGGTCACACTTACCCCAACAGCACTACGGTAATTCCCAACTAACTACCCAGGATGCCCTCCGGACCACCCAGGCAGAACCCAGGCGAAGCTACGGTTTATGCCGGTACTTCTTCGGTCGCTCCCGGATGACGCTGGAAGAGCCTGGGTTAACCCAGGCAGAGCCCCGGTCGATCCAGGCAGAGCACAGGACGATCCAGGCAGAGCCCCGTAGAATTCAAGTGGATTGAAACGCGCGAACATAAATACATTGATACATAATTTTTATTTAACATAAAATCTATAGTTCCAGAACAGTAATGCATGATGATTATCTGAAAAATCTTTACGCAAGACTGGATAGAATGGAAATGGGAAGGGTATACAAACAAGTGCAATCATCGCAAATTGTCGTGGTTCTTTTGGAATGAACCGGGCTTTATATGGCTCTACCGGGATCAACCTTAGCTCGATCGTCATCATCCGGGGCTCTGCCTGCATTCTCCGAGGCTCTGCTGGCATTCTCCGGGGCTCTGCTAGCATTCACGAGTGCTCTGCCATAGCTCTACCGGCCATATCATACCCTGGATCATACCCGGTTTGTGCCGACAGAGCTACGGTGCTTCCCCGGTGTAACCCCGGTCGTTCTCGGCAGAGCTAAGGATGAAGCCGGCAAAGCTATACTCCCCGGGTTATCCCGGACCACCCCGATGATATTAAATATTTTTGTATTTCCGGGGTCGAATGCCAGATGTTTCAGGATCATCCCGGACGTTGCTGGCAGAGTTACGGACCGTTCCCAGATCCCCTGGACGTCTACCGGGGCTCTGCCGGGATGTAAGTGAGACTGTACGTAGCTTAAATTATGTATTGCACTTCAGTCAGGCATCGAAGCAGGTGACCTCCAAAAGCGTGTTGTCGTTTTTACTCAAACATACATGTTCTTAACGTAATCTTACCTTATTAAGAACATGTTATACCAGAAGATTGTAAAGTAAATGTATATACATGTAGATTTTAAAATTTTAAACCCGCAGACCTTACATCCGTATATTGGTTGTTAACATAATTGTCACTGTTTTCATAACCTCATTTATGAATCAGAAGATCACTATTCCTATAAACTTGCATTATTTGTAAAAAAAAAAAGGTTCATATAATGGCTATACACGTAATAAATTAAATGGAGTTAATATACAAGTAAAGTACATGATTTTACATTTCAGACATTAAACTTGTCTTCATCCAGATACCGGCTGTCAGAATTGCATTTAACAATGCACTTTTCTAGGGATACACCATTCAGTTTACAGTCTAACCCGGTAGGCTATACACTATATATGATCTTATAAGGGTATAAAAAGGTAAACCTCCATATATTGGTTGTCGTCATTGATATATACTCTATCAGATTATGGGCTAACTGTTTTTCATGTTTAATAATTACAGGTAACATGCGTTAGGGGTGTAATTGATTATCTACAATTACTTATTCATGGTGAAACATTCGGAAGCATGTACATCTCAAGTTTAGATTGCACTTTATTCAGGTGCTGGGGCAGGTGACCTCCATACACGGGTTGTCGACTTTATTTTACCCAAGACAAACTATTTATTGGTGTAATTGGTTGAACTTTTTAAAAAAATTGGTTTGCCTTCACCTCAAATGTCGACAATTTATATAAATTCACTTAATAATAGTCATATCATAATGTGTTTTGTAAGTGCATACAAAGCAGCTATAATAAAAGTATACAATTTCACAATTATTATATAGAGACACGCACATATTGTTTCGTGATGCTATAAGTTGCTTTGACTGATTTATTTTGTTTCAATTCAACGTAGATCTAATTAATTTTCTTTTTTTTTTAAATAAAAACTGATGGAGAATTAAAAGTACATTTCGCATATTTACGTCCCTTTCCATTCTCTATAGCAGCTTTCACTCAGACGCTCTTTAACGTTCGCGCTTAAAAAAACGCTTATAATAGTAAACTCCGCCTTACTCCAGGAAAGGGATGTCCGATAGCCTCCACCAAAAACTTTGTTTATATTGTTATTTTTAATTTAATACATCAAATTGTTTGACATTTGACATAATATTGTAATTGTGAAATAAAGATAAAATGGGTTCTTCGAAAAAACACAAGGAGAAAGATCGAGAACACAAAAAGAAACGAAAACACCGTTCCCGGTCCAGAGAAAGGTCTCGTTCCAAAGAACGCGAAGTTAAAAGGCGACATAGAGGGAGAGACGATGACAGATATTATGAACAACATCCAGAAGGATTCGACAGGGAAGAAGGAGAAATTGAAGATAATAATCCAGCTTTGAAACCTGAACCTACTGGTAGGTATTCCCTTAGGGATAACCTGGCCCAAGTCAACCCGGCCCAAAGTGAATCATGCCCTCAATATTGGGCAAGCGGGATGATTTCAACCCCAATATATTTAGGCCCCAAACTGCTGAAGATGTTTCAACCCCAGACATAACAGCCCTCAGGGCTTGACAAATCCACTTGGCTGCTCCGTGGCTCGTATTTACGAGTAGAAACTGACTCACGACGAGTGTACTTTCCAACAGCTCATGTCCTCCAGGACAAAATTAATTATTTAATAATTGCAATTACATATTAATAAGGGAAGTTTGGGTTGTTTAATAAACTGTAACAATATACAAGTTTTTCTTAACAGGTATATGGCTAGTCCTATAAATATAAGGTTACTTTGAGATAATAAATTGTTTTATCTAATAATGTACAAGAATTAGTTCTATAAAGGGGATTTGCAAATTAAGACAAGGTTAAATGTATGCTTGTTATCCTGGTACAGTTTCATAATGGGTCTGATCCAAAACTTTAATGCCGTAATAGATGCAAGAAAAAAATTGTGAAAAAGTGGCATTTAAAGTTTTGGAAATGTAAGAAACCTAGAGCTGTCATTACTTCAGTGCGAAGCATATCAACAATATATATCGATATTGGATGACAAATATCAACAAACACCGATATATTGATAAATACCATGATAACTTGTCTATCATTCACTTTCATACCTGTTTTAATGACTTCAGTTAAAAACATGTTCTGTTCAGTGTCTTGTTTATAAAAACCCATTGCATGATTTTTTTTCGGACCATATTTTTTTGTCATCATTGCTGTGAAATATTTTTGCCATAAGAGACATACAGATAACTGCTTCTGTATATGTTTTGCATGAATTTTCATCATGTCTTGAAATTTAATTGATTAGTCAACGTTATTGATTTTTTTAAATGCGTATCAAATATTGATCGACAGATATTGTCTCTATAGAAAACAGCTCTAAAGAAACCTGAAATGTTTGTATTACATTCATAATAAATATTGTTATTATTTCTTTTATTTATTTTCAGGGGCATCTTCAGGTGGTGGTGGTGGTGACATCAGTTTGTCAATTGAGGAGACAAAGTAAGTTTTAGCATTAATGGTTGCTTTGTCTGGAATGGTTTGACATGTTTTCAACTTTATTTATAGTCACAGTGTAACAGATCATTATTAGAGTAAAAAAGTTAAAGATGGGTACAGAATACTAGATCTATAATTTGATATACTTGAACTTCCTGTCATATACCAGTCAGTATATTGCACAATTAGCATAAAAATATGAGCATGATGCAGAAAAATTGGTAGCAAATATGTCTAAAATCTAGTAGTCTGTCAGATTAAAGTGTGACTGAGACAGGGGAAAAGTCAGATTCTGTTACAACTTAAACAGGTCTTCAAACCAAATCTGAGGAACAGTTCTCTTGACAAAGTCTAGTTAAGACCTTGTTCAAATATTATAATAGAATGTCATGTGTAATGTACATTGATTATAGTCATGATTAAACTTATAGATTAAGAGAATACATATTTTCATTACTTTTCAGTAAATTGAGGGCAAAACTTGGTTTAAAACCTTTGGAAGTGTCAACAGGAGCACCAGGTTAGAAAAAGAATATATTTTAATTATTTGAGCATGACAATACTTTATTGTAAACATTATATCATTTTAATCTATAATTTTGTAGTTTTACAAAACCTGTTTAATAACAAAATGTGTGTGACTCATTGATGATAAAGCTTTACTAGCAGTAATACATAATCACATTACATTTTATATAATTTCAGGATTTATTCTTTCTTTTCTTGTGAATATCTTATCTTCAATTGTGAGGAAGCTATCCATCTATCTTACGGAAGGTTAATGTTTCTACTCTGGTGCCTGAAATCCGAAATGCACAGGTCTTCCTCTGGTAGTAAAGCTGGAATGTCACCATATAACATTTTACAATTTCAATGTGACTTAAAAACAAACAAACTTATCTTTAGTTATAATTGTCACTTCTAATATGGGAATGCTATTTCATACTTTAATTTTGTTTAACTTTCACTGGCTTTCATATAAGATTTCATCTTTATAACAATGTTTCATCATGAAATATTTTCTTTGTAGATTCAGAGAAAGAATCTTTGAGAGATGCAGTACACAAGCCAGCAGAGAGCTGGACACAGGCTAAAAAGACAGAAAAAATTAAAGACAAATTAGAGAGGTCTAAACAACGGAGAGAAATAAGCAGCAAATTAGAGTAAAACATGTTTTTATACTACCAGTATCTTATTTGTTATTTGATTTAAAAACTGCATTGCCATTGTTGTGGACAAATTGAATGTAAAATAGAATTTTGATGTAATCATTTCAACTATTTTTTATTTAAAAGTTTTCTAAGTAATATACAGCTTAAATGCTGAAAAAATATTCATCAATTTTTTGTCTGTGTCTTTGAAAACTTTTTTTACTTTCTTTTTTTTTATCTGAACCCAAACATATAAAATTTGGTGCTTATGTTTAATATGAACATTAATTTATATACTTTCTTGATGTGTAAATTTGCTTAATTCTACGTTCTATTGTAATAAGTTGTCTTTGTGCATCATTACATATGAGTAATTACTTGTGAACAAATTTAGATGATATTTGGTTAAGAAATTCTTACTTGTTTGTAAAACTTTTTTTCTTTGTTATTATGTAATAATCATCCAAAACTTTCTCACTTTGAAAACAAGGGATGTCCTATGATAAATTGAATTCATCATCTCATCTCTTTTGGGGATTATTTTATTACCTATGTATTTTCTACTATATTACCAGTAAGATAAAGACATTAGGAGAGAGTGACTCAGATGAGGATGCTGCAACATGGGTGAGGAAAAACAGAATGAAACAGAGGGAAAAGGACAGAGCAGAAAAAACTGTATGTCTAAGTTTGAAACAAATCTCATTTTAGTTAGTTGTGCATATATGTATTTTAATAGGTGAATACTTATTCATATAAATGGTTTAGAGTACATATCAGAAGTTACATATTTGTCACCATTAAATCATATGGATATTTTTTTATGTTATTTAACTTGTGAACAGTAAACCATTGTAAAATATATAGATTTGATAAGTGCTCTTGTTCTCAAAGATTGGTTTCTGCCAAGGATACTTGAATATTTTAAGTTAAAAAGTCTATAATGATTTTGCCTTGCAATGAAGTGAATTATAATATTACCCTCTATGAAAATCTGTCAAGTTGTATTTGTTGAACATTGTCATTGTTAAATGTTTCAGGCTCGTATGTTAGAGGAGATGGATGAAGAATTTGGGATAGGAAATCTTGTAGAAGAAGAATTCAAACAGGATAAAACAAAGGTATGTACAATAATAGATATTCACACTCAGGTTTCTTTTTCACATAAAGTCCTGAATATAGTACTTGATTTGGCAGTGTTTTTTTCTGGTGTCATTTTTTTAATTTATTGAATTTATTCTTGAGATTCAGGTAATTAAATAATTGCAATACTTGTAGTATTGTAGTGTTGAATATTGAATACTGCTCAAATCAGTGCTGGGGCATGAGAGATGTAACATTTTATATTGTCATGGAATAACTGAACTGCTTATTTTTGTTTTCATGACTCACTAGGGATCTCATCTTTAAGGATTTTGATGTTACTCTATAATTAGTTTCATACTAATAAGAAATAAAGTATTCTAAATGTGAACATTTCAATTTTTAAACAAAGGTGTTTGTTATTTAATAGAAAAAAAAATGTACATGGATGAATTATTTATCTTAAACATATGCCTGAAAAAAAAACACCCTAAGATATAGCTTTATAATATTATGTTTTTAACTTTTCTGGTCAAAATTGGAAGAAACAACATTGCAAAAGAATCATAATTCACTCATTGTGATTTTTGTAGTTTTACAATTATTAATTATGCTGATTTATTCATATACCATTTATCTATTTAAGCGCTATTCATCCAAAGATTTGAAAGGATTAAAAGTTCAACATGATGTAGGCAGTTTTAAAGAAGGACAGACTGTGATACTTACATTACAAGATAGAGGTATGTAAACTGTCCAGAATTACATTTACATGATCTGTAATCCAAAATATGTAGCCACAAGGAGAATATAGAAGCACTAATGTTAATACATCATGTGATGAATAATGATTTTATTTGAATTTAGTGTTGTTTTACAAGAAGGGGATACTATTGCATATTGAGATATGACACAACTTGTGTTGGTTGTAGTAGTGTTACTCCATTGTGTAAGTGTTAATAGTGTAACAACATGTGTTGGTGGTTATAGTCTAACACAACTCATGTTATTATTATTACAGGTGTGTTGGATGAGGGTGATGAAGCTGAGACATTGGTGAATGTTAATATGATAGATAATGAGAAAGCCAACAAGTTTGTAGAATTGATGAAGAAGAAACCTGATTATAATCCTTATGATGATGCTGAAGAAGATGAATATGGATTGGTAAGTTATATATACATAAAAATTTATAATGATTGGGTTCTGTTTGACTTTCTTATCATTTGTTTGTGTTTTTTACTTTCTTGACTTTTTTTTTGTAAAAAAAGAAAATCAGTATTTTAGTTAGATGGAAATCTGCATTTTCCCAACAAGCCATCATGGATTCTGTGCCTGTACCTATTTGTAACTGCCCCACAATCAGTGGTATAAATATTTAACTCAAAACTTTAGGAAAAACATTTTACAACTTACCTGGCATATAACATAAGACTTTTAACCTACTTTCAGCCTGCATACCATAAAACATGCCACTGTTTGATTCTAAGAGTACATATGTTTATTGTGACAAAAGCCCCTTCTAGTTTATCATTACAATGTAATATCTATTTTCAGTTTAAACCCAAAGATGTTTTAGCAAAGTATGATGATGAGATAAGAGGAGAGAAGAAGAAAGATTTCCAGCTTGGTGCTAGGGGTACATATAATTCTGAACAAGACAAACAGATGGAGAGAATTACGGCTGAACTCAGGGCACAATCTGTTAGTATAATTACAAAATTAAGATTTCTGCTGTCTGTTTTATTGCGCATTGTCAGTTTGAATAGAAAATAGTACATTCTGTTTAAGCAGGAAAGCCTTATCACAAAATTAAGATTTTGTTTTACTTATTTGCAATACTTTAATTCTAATCCAGTTCATAAATTGTAAATGGTACACGTATAAGCAGGACCTGTTTTAAATGTGTTAACATTATTCTTTAGTTTTGCAAAGCATCATTTAAGCCTGAAGAAGTTAAATACTAAATCATTTATCATTGATAATTTGTATAGTAAACTAATATCTTGGATGTACATGAGTTAAAAATGGTATGTTTATGTGATGATGTTTATATGGTATGTTTATGTGATGATGTTTATGTGATGGTTAAAGGATAGACTAAAGTTGTTATATGTTTTCAGCAAACTTTGTCATCTCAATTGACATTGGCATCAGAATATATGACAGCAGAAGAGGCGGTATGTTGAATTTTTGTGTGAAAATAACTTCATATTTTTTCTGTAAATAATAACTTCTACTAAATTGTTTTGCAAGCATGCATTTCAACTGTTAGCAAAATTTGTGTTTTATTTTAAAATAATTCATTCAATGTTGGTTTTTTCATTTCAACATAATTTATTCATTTTAAGGAACAGAATATTATAATGTCATGATTCATAAAGGTTTCCTAATAAAGTAAAACTTGAATAGTTCCATGAAATACCAGTCTGCTTCCTGTCAATATGAATTTTTATTGTAAGGTACACTTAAACATTCATTGTTGTTTTTTTTACAGCAAGCTAAGTTTAGGAAAGTGAAGAAAAAAGTCAGGAAAATAAGAAAGAAGAAAATGTTGAAGGCAGATGATCTTCTTCCATTGCCAGATGAAACTTCCATGAACTATGGTTCAAGGTGATGACGACTTTTTATATGATATTCTACATTGATATATGCAAATATTTTGCAACTAACAAAACTTTGTAAATTTGATATTTATTGATTCAGAGCTCTGGCATTTGAATAAATTGGTTTTATATTGGGTTTTCGACAAACTTCTCAGGATTAGTCAGTACCAACCCTAGTTGTGTTTATCTCCGACCTATTTTGGTTAGCTGCAGAAAATGGTCACCATATCTAAAAACAGAAAAACCTTCTCCTGTTTTCACAGGTCAAACAGGGATTTTGACAAATTTTCACGGGATTGATTAGTATAAACCCAAGCTTAGCATATTGCTGGCATGTTCTGCTTCACTGCACAAAATAGCTGCCGGATGTAAAAATATAAAAAACCTGTCTTGCTTTCACAAGTCTGGTGGGGTTTACCTGCAGCTGTTCCATCCTTAGAGTACATACATGAAACACATACATTTTTGTGACAAAAACCCCTTCTAGTACTTCATGATTTAAGGTTTTTGTTTTGTAGATTGAGTGGGAGGCAAGAGGAAAGTGCTGTTATCCCTGGTCTAGAGACATCCGAGCCAGTGCCCGGCATGGAGTACCAGGAAGATATCAAACCATTTATCCCACCTAAACCTACATTAGAGGATGTCAGTGATGATATAGAATCTGATGAAGATGATGGTAGGTCTATGTATAAGAAATATACATGTTTGTTCAAAAGCTTTGCATTTTTGGCTGACACATACCAAGTGTATAGTCTTGATGTATCTTACTGCTAACATACATGCCTGTGCTTGAAATTAAACTTTTTAGGGACACTTTAAGTCGCTTTATCTTCCAAAAAAGCAGTTAAGTTGTATTAAGGCCTTATAATGTGTCTTGATTTGAGACAAAAAATATGAAACAGTTGTATGAAGAATAACAAACACCCCTGTGCTGAATCATGTATTGACATAGTACATAACTATCATCAGATATTTACAAATGATTATTATACAGAATTATATCATAAAGTTATACAACAACACATTAAAATATTGAACTGAACCATCTTATCTGTCCTTAGTATCAAATCCAATGATGGGTGAATAATAGTAACAGATTGTACTTGCAAAAAATATTGTCCAGAGTTATTGTCTATACATAGTAAAAATGAACTCTCTTTCTGCAATTTGTCATTAGCCAAAATTGATAAGATTGAAACAGAGCTTGTAACAATTTTCCCTTTTTTTTGGTTATTTTAGATAGAATTTAAAGCTGCATTTAATAAATTTCACAAAGCAGAAATGAGTACAATTAGGCAGTAAAATGGGTTTTATAATTTGATGATTTTAACATCAACAGAAATTCAGCAAACAAACATGGCTTTAAGTAGCACTTTGGATTTAACCTTTTATTTCCGCATTTAATGATAGACGTTCTCATTCAAATTTGATCTTTTTTGAAGGTTGATAACTCTTTTTTGAACAATAAAATCGGATAGCAGCTATTGATTTTTAACACTGTGATGTTTTAACTATTTGTGTGCATGCACAAGCATATTATAGACTTCATTTCCATGTTAAAATTCATATATGAATTTTAGTGTTACCATGGGTTTTTTTTTCCCCTTTTAAAAATCATAATTTCTGAACAATATTTGATTAAATTTAAAACTCAACCGAGGTTCACAACCCTAAAAACATAAAATCTGAATTTCTTATAAATATCAGCTGCGACACTTAACATGCAAAGATAAATATTTTAAAATATACTCAGAAATAATTTTTTAAAGATTAATAAATAAATAATTTGATGAATTAAAATTGTATTTTTGTGCTCTTCTCAGTAAAGCCATTTTTCTTAATTCAAATGATTATTCCGGAAAAGTTATTGGTCTAGACCTACATCAAATCGAGCATTAATCTCGAAAAATTATTTCCAGTCCTGTCAGTCAAAAAACTCAGTGGAATCCCTTTAAATGCAGCTTTAAGATTCTTGTCTTGATACATTTTTCACTAGAATTACTGTGTGCATGTCATCATAGCTTTATCTATAAATCTTACCAGTTCAGTGTGTACAGAATACTTTATTTCAGAGATATTTTCAGTCACTTAAGATTGAAGAAATAATTTTAGTATCGTAAACAAAAATTGGATCCTGCGAAAGAATGGTTTGATGTATTGAAACCAAGTTTGATTTAATTTGAAAATCTGTATAGATTTTCTTCTAAAACAGCCCACTGCTATTTCATTTTCATCTTCGTTATATGAAATGCTAAATGGGCGATTTATGCCATGCCCTTTACCAAATAATTCATACCCTTGTGAAAGATCAGGAGTAATTTTAAACACATTATTTGAGAGGTAGCCACAGACATACAAGTTTCCATCTCTGTCAGTTGTCATTCCAGTTGGTCTGATAAGGTCTGTATGTCTAAAGTAACCTTTAATCTCTCCATCTGTTGTTAGCATTACCACCAAGTCTGAGTCAGTTATATATATGATATTATTATAAGGGCTAACTGCTATATTCCAGGGGCTGAGTATTTGAAACTTGTCCCATATTGCTATGTCTTTTAGCAGATTTCCAGTTATATCATAAAGTTTTATACGGCTTTCTGCTCCTCCATACAGGATAAAGAAAGTGCCATTGTTGTAAACAAAATGCTGTCCATTGTTATGTACACGTATATATTTATTGTTTCGTATATATTTATTGTTTCGTCTGTTGGAATTAATAGGTGGTCCATTTATCCTATTAAACACTATATAACCGTCAGTGAACAATATAGCTATTTCATCTGCTACTTTAGCTGAACTAGTATAAGCAGAGTTGCCTAGATAAATTTCCTCATGTTTATCATTTGCTTTGTCAACAGTATAAATGCTTTTGGGATCAAATGCACCTGTTAAAAGTGTGTTTGTAGACATGTAGCTAAGAGTTAGTGGTTCAAAGGTCAGTTTTAACTCTTGAGATTTGATTGGCTCTTCAAACTGATAGATATCAACAACAAATGATAATACCAGCACAACAAGTGACCAAAATAGAACTCTTTCATTTTTTACCTTCTCTTTTGTGGCTGTAAGTCTGCTGTTTCCAGTACTGGTATTATCCAGTAATGTTTCAAATGGTGCATATTCGAATTTAGAAATTTCTTTTTCTTCTAAAGAAGCTTTCAAATTCTGCAAATTTCCTAAGATTGATTGACTGTCAACTTTTGCACTCTTTACGGCAACAAAAACTTTGCTTTTTTGTCTGTCTGATACTGTATTTTCTACATCCGATTTCAGTGTCCTGATTTTGGTTGTGATTGTAAGGATTTTACCCTTCACTTTTTCCAGCTCTTCATTGTCCATTGCTTCAGCTTCATCTACTTGGCTTTCTAGATTGTCACATGTTTCATTGATTTCTTTCCTGTCTTGATTAATTGCAGCTTTTACCTCTATGTTGTTTTTTCTGACTTTTTCTTGTCCATTTTCAACCATCAATTGTAGTTCTGCTACCTGTTTCTCAGCTTCTACAATAGCATCTTTGATATAAAGAAACTCTTTGATTTTATCAAAGTTCTTTGCCAGTTTTGGTAAATGATGTATTTCTTGGCATTGTTTGTGGGAGATAAGTTTACAGATGGAACATGCTGTGTTGTTACAAGTCAGGCAGTAGAATTTGACTAACTCATCCGGATGTTGAGTGCACATTTGTGTATAGAAGTCCTGAGGCATACTGTCTTTGTCTTGCTGGATGTGATGAGGATGAAATTTCTCATGATATTTGAGGCACGTTGTGCAGAAGTATGTGACACATTCTACACAAAATCCTTCTGCAAGTTGACTTTGTTTTCCATCTTTATAACAAAATTCACAAAACATTTCTTCTTGATTCTCAAAGTAGTTACTGTCTTCTCTGTTTGCCATAATGCTAATGTTCTTATCTGAAATGTATTTTTTTTTTGGTGCAAATAATTTAGTTTTCCTATCCATTTGCAAATTTGTATTGTTCTATTGGTACTTACATTTATATTCAAGCATTTGAAGTGCCATTCATTATTATAAGTACTCAAATGTTTCTTCAAATTCTATTGTATGGCATGTTGTCACAAAATCAATTATATTTTATCTATTTTTAAAAAACCTGTTTCTAGGGATAGACAGTTATAATACTGACCAGTGTAAATGGTTTTCTTCATACCTGAGTGATCACTTACCTGTATTAGTTAGCTTGCCAGTGTGTTAAAAAAGTACTGTTATCTATAGTTCATATAGGTTTACACTCAGTCAGTTTTGCTCAGTTTTATGAAGAATAATGATGTTAGAGCTGGGCAGAATTCAGTATTTAAGTTTAATGATAATGGTGTTCATTTCATAGATCCATTTTAATGACAAGCTTTATTTAACAGTGACTGTCAAGGTTACAGTGACACTTAATGGAAAGTACTTTTCCACTCAAATACATGACAGAAAAAAACAACGTAGATTAGTTAAACTTGATAGGTACATTATCCATGGCCAGTTGAGATGACCTTTATTGTCATTTGTCAAGGTAACTGTGACCTTTAATGTAAAATCCTTGTTTGATCAATAACTTATTCTGGTTGTTTTTTTAATACTGAATAATTCCTCTTTGGGAGCTTGAAAATGTTTGATTTATGTTTTGCATGCAAATCCTTGAAACTTCTCACATGGTCTCAGAGTCATGATTATAGGTCATTGATCAAGATACATAACTCCAGCATGAATCTACTGAATTATTCCTCTTGGTAAACTTAGAGATTTCTACTGGGTATTTGTCTAATATTTTACTACCAAAATCTGAGAATAGACATGGGTGCAATTGTGGCAAATATTCTATCATTATAGAAAATGTGAAAATATTAATAAACATAATGCTTTGTTAAAATACCTTGTTCAAAAAGTCCTTTTAATAACTACAATATGAAGCAACAGGTGAACAGATTTTTAATACCTGATGATTTTTGTTAGAATCTTTTGATAAGTGAACACAAAATGAGCAATATTAAACTGTAGAAACTATATCCATATGAAAGAAAATCATAATTTATTTCCCTACCTCCCATTGTTAGGTAAGTTGTCTAACTTAAAAATAGGGCAAAGTTATGACAAATCTTATCACTGTGTCTATTTTAGTAATGATAAACTTACATAAAAAGATAAAAGCTGCTGTTTCATCTCAAACTTTATCTGTGTGAGATGAACAGGTATTTGATTATAAAAATTTTCTTTAAAGGCACAATATGTCTCAAAAACTATTTTTTTCTTTATTGAGAAAGAGCATAACATTTGAATAATGGTTTTAAAGCATATTAGATGATTATTCCCAGGAGAAAGTAGCCCTGAAAGTGAAATCAATTGTAAATTATTATAAATATATATTAACACCATACAAGTTAAATTATCCTAAAAGTATAATAATTGTTAATGAGACATGTATTTTTTTTCTATATCCTTATGGAAGTTTCCACTCATTGGCTTTTATGATATATAAATGTGAATAATTATTAAAACATTATCCATGTTCAACATAATTATTGATTTAAAATGTCAATGAAAATTTTTAAAAATGAGTATAAAATCTTACTTTATTGCTATTATGTCAAGTTTTTTAGGCCGTTATCTTGAACAGTTTTATATTATAGGAAATTTTCATGGAAAAAAATTAGTAATGTTTTGTATTCAAAAGGTCCTTAGATTATGGAAAGGTTGGCCATGTCCAATATTATAAGTTGACCATTGTTGATATTGTGGTCAGAAAGTCAGTTTTCAAAGTCACAGTAACTTTCACCACAAAAGTTGGTCTACAGTTGTCATATTTTGTAGTGTAGTTGCCTGCTTGTCATAAACTATAGAAAGCCAATAATAAATTTGATGGAGTAGAGAGAAAAAACAAAAACAGAAGATTGCTGTGTTAACAGTTTTGATATTGAAGTTAATAGTTTAGAGGTGTATAATAAAAGTCTATAAGTTTAGCACTAGTGATAGCCAATAGCTAGTAGATTCTGGGTCAGACCTGTAAAATTTTCCAAGTTACTATCCTGAATTGCCTGTTAAAAAAATAAACAGTCACTCATCTTAGTTTCTGAAAACCATAATACTGAATTTCAAATAGAACAGAACAAATTTATCTTTGACTCAGAGAATGGTATAATCACAAAAAAACTGTATAACTCATTCATCTTTTTACTCTCTACTTTCACAGTATAACATTTTTGGGCTTGTAAAAACCTAATTGACCACTAGCCTGAATGGCTTGTGCTTTTCTGTAAAATGACATAACATGATAGCCATTTGTATAGGTTTATACATTCCATAAACTTTTCTTGTTAATTATATTTCAGTTGAAGTAGAGGATTTGACAGGGGTAAGGATAGATGAAGATGAGGCGAATATGGAGTTACAATCAGCACTTGATAAAGCCAGGAAACTTAAACAGAAGAAAGATAAATTAAATCCTGACAAAGTAAGCTGTTCAGTATATGTTGACAGTTCAACAAATATAAGAATTTTGTGCATTATTGTCTTAAACTTTTTTGTTGTCTTACAAAATTAAAATGTGTTTTGTCAGGCAGGATTTTAATACAGTATTCACATTTAATAAATGAAACTTTTTCAAAGATCTATTTTGGATGAAGGGTATATCAGAACACTTCATAGCTTGTTCTTACTGTTGTATGAATAAGCCCTAAGATATGTTGATGACTGGCTTAAACAGTTCCTCTACCTCTAGTCTGACTAATTGGCTCCTCTTGACTGATACCACCTTAACAGTTCTTAACTTGTCTGACTTTAACAGTTCCTTTTGACTGGTCTGACTTTAACAGTCCTCTTGAATGGTCTGACTTTAACAGTTCCTCTTGACTTGTCTGACTGTAACAGTTCCTATTGACTGGTCTGACTTTAACAGTCCTCTTGACTTGTTCCACATTAGCAATTCCTCTTGACCTGACCTGACTTTAAAGCCTTCCTCTTGTCTGGACTGACTTGTCTGGCTTGACTTACTTTTCATTTTTTACTGACCTTTCTGTAACAGTTTGTCTTGATAAGCTTTAACAATGTCCTTTTTTATATCAGATAGCTGAAAGAATAAAAGCTGATGAAGATACAGACATGGAAGTAAAAGAAAAGGGAATATCAATAACATTAAATGCTACCTCAGAGTTTTGTCGTGCTCTTGGTGATATACCTACATATGGACAGTCAGGCAACAGAAATGAAATAGAAAAAGATGAACTTATGGTGAGTATTTTCATACAATTGGTATAAATTCTTAAAATAGCAAAGTTGTGTTTAGTTTATACAAAATTTATTTTAGTTTGATTGTTTAGAAGCTATAAGGATAAAGATATACTCTCAAATCTATTCCTAGAACCAAATAGTACTGTGCAATAAGTCCATAGTTGTGTCTTTAAACAGAAGTTGTGCAAAATAATGGAGGAGAAGTTGTGATTATATGATGATAAATTGGTTATATTTATACAGGAGTTAGAAAAAGAATTGATAGAGGAGAGGAGAAGAATGGAGGAGGAAGAGGAAGATGAACAATCTGGGTGGAACAGAGTGGAGATTGATGAAACACCTGTTAATATCGAGGTAAATATGTATCCTCATACATTTAGATATTTTCAAACCATTAATTATTGTATCATCAGAAGCTAACATTGAAACATGTTCTCAATATAAAGATGGCTATATAAGCAGCCTTTAGATTTTCTAAAGGTTAAACATGTTATTTTTAGATAAATTGGTTCATATATAATTGTCAAATCAAAAGAATTAAGGTGGAAATAAAATTTGCTGTTGATAAAATACATAATTAAGAAACCCCTCGATACCTCTAATCTACCAGTCCGCTCTCTTTATGTAAATTAGTGAAGAGGACGATTTGTTTCCAGACCTTCTATATTTAGAAACAAACATCACTGATGCACTATAAATGGCTCTCAGGATGCTGTGTTGAAGAAGGCTTAACAGTGATATGATGCTTTTTTCCAAGAAAAATTACTGAAATACTTAGTTTGAAACAATTCAGAATTGTTTTCATAACAAACACTAAAAGCTGAAGGCTGCTGTACAAATGAAGAAGATCTTGAACATGTCGTTAATTTGTTTATTTAAGCTATCTTTTGATTTTAACCAAAAATAAATAACTGACAAAAAACGACCATAGTTTAAATACTTTATGGAGTATTACCTTAGGAATAATTTTTATGGTACTTTGTAGATCTTTAAATGACAATTTGGATTAAAAAATCGACTAGTATCCATGTAGAAAATCTGATATATTGTAAAAAAAAATGCCAGTTGCTTTGGAAAAGAGATGCATGTACAAAGGGTTTCATTTGTTAGTTTTTAAATTTGTTGGGATATTACTACATTGTTCAATGTATATTGAAATTATTGATTTGTGTCAATATAAAAGCTTGCTAAATATATTTTTCTATGTACATTTAGGGTGAGGAAGGGGCTATTTTAGAAGATGAACCAGTTTTAAACAAAGGTATTGGACAGGCACTTAATGTAGCTGTTAACAAAGGTTTTCTACAGAAGGAGAAGTTGAAGTCACAGAAAATGAGCAAAAATATGTTAGAAATGACAGCACAGAATTATTCAATAGAAGATAAAAGATATGAGTAAGTTACTGTTTACTTCTGTTAGAATTTGTGATTGATTCGCCTATCAGCATTATCATGTTTTGTAATCATGTTACGTTAGTTTATTAGTCTGGATAAAGTATTGAATTATAGTCTGTGGCATAGCATAAAAAGGTGTTTAATTTTGAAGGTTACTATGGACTCTGGTTTTAATCAGTTTTACATTCATTTATCAGGGAGCAGTAAGCATTACAATTGTTAATGGAATCAATGCTTGTACACTTGCATTAATGTGATCGCTATTAGTGAACATGTTCACTGTTTCCTCAAGAACCATACCAAGGAAACCTTTATCTTTAACATTATGTATCATGATTCAGGTACTAAATGGAAAATGTGTTCTTTAGTCAGTCAGGACAATGTTGACAATGACATTTGCTACAAATAGCATTTTAATTAACTGTTTTATTCTATCATCTCTTTAAAATGCTATCATAAGATTGTCATTACTTTTAGTGACTTGGATGAGAAATATAAGAAGCGTGACAGATATACTGGCATGTTGATGGACTTTAAAGAGAAGGACAGTTATAAACCGGAGGTAAAGCTAGAGTATGTTGATGAATCAGGCAGACATTTGAATCAGAAGGAAGCATTCAGACAATTATCTCATAGATTTCATGGTAAAGGATCTGGCAAAAAGAAAACTGAAAAACGTGGCAAGAAACTTGACGAGGAGCATGTAAGACTTTTGTTTTATTTTGTGACATGCTACTTCATAATATTTACACATTTATAACATGTGATTCACAAAGGCACACTTTTGTTATAAGTTCCTTCATTTTATTGCTTTCAATACATGTTGGCTATAATTAGCTTAGCAATAGAAATGCATTTGAAAGTGAAACAGTTTGTTATTTACATTTATATACTGCTTAGGTAACAAATAACACCAGACAGAAAAGAATGATCTTGTAAGATGTTGTTCATTTCCACAATTTTGTGTTGATTATTTGGTGTGTTTTGAGAAAGAATATGTAAAAAAAAGGGTCATGTGCCATCTTTGATTGCTAAATCCAATCAAACAGAACCAAAATCTCAAATGAAGATACTGGTATTATTATTCTATAATATTCTGTATTTGAAGTTTTGTAAGAATTTTTGGTAAGATTAGAAGTTCTATTTGAATTTCACAATTATCATTGAACAGTTCAATATAGTAGTGAACATGTTTAAGATTCATGTTTGGTAGTATAATGATGTTAATATACCTGTCATTTCTAGGTAGACATGTTGTATGGGTCAAAGACTGTTTATAGCACATCAGTTTTAGAATGTTAACATCTGTCAAGTTTACATTTTAACAATTCAGAATATGTCATTTGATGATGATATATCAAAAAAAAAATTTTGTTGAAATTATGAACATTAGATTTAATAAATAATGTTACTATTACAGTTAATGATGAAGATGAGTGCAACAGACACGCCATTGAATACTGTAGCATTGTTGAAGGAGAAACAACAACAAGAGAAAACACCATACATCCTACTTACTGGAAACAAAGGATTCACGTATGTACACTTTAGTTGTCTTAACCGTTCCACTGCCAGAATTGAAAGTGTTTAGCCTTTGCGACTAGTATAGAGCCAGGCCAAACTGTACCTCTGTGCAGTCTGACCAGGTTGTGTACTGTTGGGTGACTTTTATCTTAATATCCCCAAAAATGATAAGGGACATTTCCATTATGGAAGCTGGACAAGTCCATTTAAAAAATTCAGCAAGTTTAGTGTTGAACGTCACCTTATGTTGGTTTTATAATGAAAAACTTATCTGATTTTTAGATATAACAGGTTTGTTAGACTGTATAAATGTTTATCTTTTGGGAAAAAAAAAGAGAAAAAAACAGGTTTATGTATTCAACTATGAATAATATATATAATGATTTCGATCAAGACATTACATATACTAGATTTTAAGTTACCTAATTATATTGAGACCTAAAACATTGCTCTTGGTGATTTAAATCATAAAAGAATTATTTGTTTTTTGCATTTTCCACTAGAGTTCTTTTGATTACATAGTGGACAAAAGCTTGGATGTTTTTACTAAGTATGTAACAAGTTTGTAAGAATAAGATATGTAATTGTTGTTTTTTTCTGGAAGCTCATGAAAATAGATGTGTAATGTATTTTTTTTATTGTTTTAACAGACAGACAATGGTGAAACCATCAACTTGAGGCTGTAGATAGTGGAGTATGGACATGATAATACAGTATTTACAGGACACTTCACAAATCCTGTTCTCCTGATCCAACAAGACAGCTTCTACTGTGTGCAGGGAACATTTCAGTGTCTACATTTTTTCAATCAGATTGCATTTTGCAATATTTTAATGGTGATATGTTAGGCACATTTTAAAATTATGAAAAGGTTATTTATAACATACCTGCAAATCGGTATGTTAACAACCTTTGATATAAATTAAGTTTCAAGTACAGATAGTAAAATACACAAAGTGTAAAGGCACAATGAATTATTTGCTGTTAAAATTGTTAGCATTAAAAAATGCTGAATTGTAAACGTGAATAAATGTACATTTAGTGACATTTGTGAAAAACTAAAATTGATTTTGTAAAAATGATGGAAATAAAAAATAAAAAAAAAATGAAAATTTGGTACAATCTCTGTTCTTATTATCAACAAAGTCCATTTGTCCTGACACCAAAGTTTATTTTTAGTTTTCCAGTCATTGAATGTGACTTTAAAGCAGCATGCCTACAGATTCATGCTAATTTTCATGAGAATTTAGAAAATGTATTTAAAAGTAAAATATTGTGAAGTGAACAAAGAAAGTAATTTACAAAACCAAAGAGGACAAAATATGCAAAAAAATAGCCCTTACTGTGTGAATAATGTAATAGAAATATGGTGATAAATACTGCATATCAGTTTTTAATCGAAAAATAACTTCAATCTTTTTACATATTTTCAGAAGTTTAATTTTCTATAATGATTTTAGCTCATCCAGAGGCATGCAGCTTTAAAGTTAATTTGTAACTGTCAATAGTACTAGTAAAGTAGTACATGTATGTGTTAATGAATGGTATTGTCAATTTTTGCAGTATGAGTATGATACTAATATTTCATGTGCACATACATACCTGATAGATCATTAAACCTTCCTTTAGTTAGCAGGATACTTGTCCTACTTGAATAAATAGTACCAGAGCAGTAAAGTGTACGTGACCCTGACAGCAATAAACGAGGGGTGGCTCTTACAGCAGTAAAGATATGTCACCCTTACAGCAATGAAGGACATTTGCTCTAACAGCAGCAAAGGACAGGTGACTCTTAACATCAGTAAAGGGCATGTGGCTCTAACTCGTGACTTTTGCCACAGAATAGGGAACAAAAAGTACTTGCAACACTTTATTTTCATTTTTACCATTTTACAGACATTTAATTTTCACATATTTAAAAATGAGAAGACACAAAACCAATTTGATTTCAGTGCAGTATTTTTATTGTATATCTAGTGGTGAAAGTCAAATGCCTCATGATTGTATGTTTTTTGTTTGTTTTTTACTTTGGTGGAATTGGTACCATCATGCATTCCTTTGGTGGTATGAACACAGTTGGGTCAGGTATTCCCAATTTCAAGTCGTAATACCTGTAAAGAAAATAACTGTAAGAACATCATAATTTAGTGCCACCACTATATCACATTGACCAGTCGCAAACTAGACTTGTTCAAAGGGTATTACTATGTAGCGGTAAGCTGAAGCTCTTCAACGGATTCTTTCGATCCAGTTTCGATATACTGAACTTTTGATGTGAGGTATGGTCAAATAAGTGTGCCACTGGTGCTTTTCTACTCCATTTCGTTGTGGAAGTGAAAATGATTATGACACAATTTTGTAAATTTATTCTATAAGTTGTTGACAGTCTCAAGGTTACTGCAAACTAGCTATATTACTATTCCTAAAATGAAATGCAAATGTCTGGTTAGATTAAACGTTTCAGTTTCATGAGGCCAATCACTAATCGCCAGGGGGGGGGGGGGAGTCCGTGGCCGAGGGTTAAGATCGCTGTCTTCAAACCACTTGTCCCTCACCGCTGTGAATTCGAATCCCGACAGGGACTTTCGATTATTTCAGCTTTCCGGCTAGCTTACGGAACGTCGTGGTTCTACTCAGGTGCCCATTCGTGTCTGAAATAATGCACGGAAGGGCTTCTGTTGTTTTCCACCACCAGTAAAGCTGGAATGTCGTCAAATGATCTATACTGTGTCGGTGTAACGTAAAACTCAATCAAACAAACAAACTAATCGCCTGGAGCCCTTCTGGTATTCCCCTATTTCTAGATTTCTAGATAATCAATTTATGTTATTGGGAATTACAATGGAATAGTGTAGCAGAGGGGAAGGGGGAGCGTGGTCTTGGCCTCATTGCCAAAGGAATAAATGTAGGGAAGTTTTAAAAGGCATTTTTACAAGTCCTAAAGAATTTCGGCGTATAATATTATGCCCGTAGTTCTCCGTCTGTAAGCAATTCCGTGTCTTCTCAGTACATTCTGAATGATCTTTATTGGAAATAAGAGAAAAAATAGGAAGCTTGACAACTTGAATACTTGTCACGTGTACTTGTTCAAGGATAATTTAGATAAAATATGTTAGTCAACTTCCCTGATGAAAATATTTGATTCCTCAGGTAAGTTTATTGCCAATCTATTGTTTTGGATTATGATGGATCTATCCGGTTCTAAATGTTTTATAACAACGATGACTGGTCAAGAAGTTTTATCAAAAACGTAGCTTTTGTATTATTTTTGACAATGCTGCTGCTCACATGTGTGGGCCTGTCCAGAATTAAGAAAAGCAAAAGATATGTCCTCTGTAACTAAGAAGTTTGCAATTACACTATAATTAATATTGTTTTTAAAGATTAAAAATATATGCTACATACGCTTCATGGAAATGTTCTGTGGTAGTATTGCTACGGACATCAAATTGAATGGGGATGCAATCTGGTTCTGCCACTGTGACCAGGTATTCCGCTGTAATATAAAAAGTTTAATGTCAGTATGATAAGTAATAGAAAGAGCACCGAAACACGAGGCTATCTGATTTGTACGAGGGGGCGTAGCCCCCGAGTATAAATCAGATTGCCGAGTGTTTTGGTGTTCTTTCTCCTTTGTATCATAGTCAAACATAAAAGCACGTTCCCTGTTGTCACAAAATGAAACCCCGGCAAAAATGAACCAATGAACGAACATCTGAATATGACATTTCTGTCGCTTTCCCTTTCTCTGCCGTCACAATATGTAAACCCCAGCAAAAATGAGCCAATCAATGGGCATGCTCTGGAGTGCGGGTAACTAATACCCGCACTCAAGTTAACGCACTGTACATGTATATGTATCCGATTTAACCCTGACACATTTTCAACAGAAAGGTCTCCGAACTATGATACAAGTAATAGAAAGAGCACCGAAACACGAGGCTATCTGATTTGTACGAGGGGGCGTAGCCACCGAGTATTAATCAGATTGCCGAGTGTTTTGGTGTTCTTTCTCTTTTGTATCATAGTCAAACATAAAAGCACGTTCCCTGTTGTCACAATATGAAACCCCGGCAAAAATGAACCAATGAACGAACATCTGAATATGACATTTCTGTCGCTTTCCCTTTCTCTGCCGTCACAATATGTAAACCCCAGCAAAAATGAGCCAATCAATGGGCATGCTCTGGAGTGCGGGTAACTAATACCCGCACTCCAGTTAACGCACTGTGCATGTATATGTATACGATTTAACCCTGACACATTTTCAACAGAAAGGTCTCCAAACTATGATACAATCATATCTTCTTGTGTACGTTACTTACTCTGTAAAGAAAATGCAGCTCATTCATTTGATTACCTTATAACCAGTCAATTAATTGTAACTCCACATTGGGTCGCGAGTATAATAGCCAAGTTTTTTTAAACATTATTTTTCTGTCCCCCTTGAAATACGTGGTCGATGCCGTGGTTTTGTTTTCAACTAGCATTGCACGGCTTTTAGCGGGGATTTTACCACATGTGTATTTGAATGAGATGTTTACAGTTACATATTTCTATGATACATTAATATTTGCAAAGTAGCGATCTTTACTATATGGGTTTTCTTCATAAGCAGTGTACAATCTCTAAACAGTCTGTTATAACAGAGTAATTTCTATAAATATTTTAGTTTAAAACTGAACTTAACTGCCTGGAATTAAAAATACCATATTTTTTAAATGTTGCGAGATTGCAAAATTTGATATTGTGTTAAATTGATATTTTACCCCCATCTTCAAATTTTCCGCCAAAAGTCGCTGCGTCAAAATGTTCTGCGGGGATACCAGCTGCACCGTACTCTCCTTCAAACAAGAACTTCGAGTCTAGTGGTACACCAACAACGCGGAATGGGCGGGTCAATCTTGTAACATTACAGGACATTGTTCTCAGATTAAACATGTAGTCCAAGCCCTATTAATTAAAGACGAAACATTGGTTTAATAACATAATAGTTGACAGACAATGGATTAATTTGTAATTTCATTATACGTACAGTATATTAGTAGCTCACTCTAATAGCTATACTTTTTTAATTTCAAATGCCTTTATTAATTTATTTATTTATTTATTTTATTTATTTATTTATTTATTTATTTATTTATTTATTTATTTATTTTGGAATTCACCTCATTATAAAGATGGATTCTTAGGTAGTAATCTCGTTCCTTTCCAACGTCACGCTCTTCTCTACTTGCTGCCCGTCTGTTCAACTCGTCATAGCTATGCTCGGCAATCTCAAAATATTGCTTATATCTGTCCATCTTAAAATATTCATTAAAAACTAATCAGCATTTTCTCAATTAAGATATATTATGAAAGATAGGAACATTGTGATATTCTCCTCCTTGCGGAATATTAATTAAAGGAGACTCAAGTTTTATATTTTTCTGTTCCATTTCATTTATTCAATGTTTGTAAATTAAAACAAATCACCATTAGTTATTCATATAAGTAAAAAAGAAGAACTAAACGAGTCTCAGATAAAACTGTTAGGTTTCTGTGATTTTTGAAGGGTCAGACGTTATTTGCTAGAAATACCTGCTTAATTTCTGAAACAGGTTCGTGTATTAATAATGTACATTAATTGTCTCAATTTCTACGTGAAAGAAATAAGAAATAGTTATGATTATATTTACCTTAATACGTCTTGCAACCCATTGCTTCGGTGATTCTGAAATCATTCAAGAAAATATTCTTGCTAATACTGAACAAATGAACAAATAGTTTAAGTTTTCTTAAATTGTAACCCTGTCAACAAAGTAATATCATAACCATTCTCACATCATAGAATATTGTGTCCAAGCTATAGTCCATTATTTACAAGTAAATTAATTCATGCATCAAACCCCAACAAAATCCATATGTTTTTTAGAAAGCATATAAAGCTGTTTTATAAAGTGATTTCAAGTGCGTTAATTGTCGTGAATAAAATTTTTCTCGGAAATTGAAAGTTCTTATACAATTGTGAGAGTTGTCTATAAGTGACATTAATTAAATTTATAGAAAACGAAAATGTTCTATTTAATTATAACGAATTTATGTTCTGAATTTGCATTTAATGATAATAAATTGACTTACGACATGGTGTTGGCACCTGTGCCGAGCAGACGATAATTAGCGCAAGACCTACGACAATCTTCATTCTGGTTTAAACAGACTGATTTTAAATGGGCCTGCTATTAAAACAGTCATGCCTCTTATCAGAGAAGAATTTCAACCGCGTATTTAGGTCATAATTATGATAATCTCAATATAGATGTTGCTACCGACATGACCTTGTTTCAATACTTCTACTACATATTTACGGTACCCAAGAGATTCATTTGCTGTTAAAGAAATACAAATATAGGCGAGGAAGATAAATGTGACAGCTGACTCTTTATACGGGGACTTTCCAAACATATTAGAATTGATTAGCACATGTTGATATTGCGACGTAGTTTCTAGTCCAATGAAGACTTTGCTATGAATTTAATATCTTAAATCAATGTCCAGTACATACTACAGCTGTATACATGTAAAACTTTATTACTGTGGTATAAAGCTTCGTTAAGCTTTAAATGTGTTGATTTCTATGAACGTTGCTATTTTACAGAATCAGATATTCTTTTTTTGCCAAGCATGACAAATATACTTAAACTGGAGATTGATGAGGGTCCAGTCAAGTTGATCCGTGTATTGAAATAAAGTGCCGTGAAATACTACAAAAAAAAGATGTCTGCGCCCATGGTGTCGTGATTTTGTTTATAAACTTCAGAAGGCAATACAGTATGTAATTGTATACTTCATTGATAAACACTTATCGTAAATTAAATTATTTGCAGCATGTCAATTGAATTCTTGGATTGGAAAATATATTGCGTAAATTTATTAAGCAATTAAACACATATTGGTTGGTTGACGTCTGTAGACGTACCCTAATAATTTCGTACTTGTTTACGAACAGACATGAAGAGAAAAATATTTGAAAAACAGCATTTAATGTATAAATTAAAGCTTTACACTGACCAAGTCTAAACAGAATTACAATTATTTAAATATACACAACATCTAAATAATAAATTCTACATGACATTTTCATGTAGAATCTATTTACAAAAATAAAACAAAATATGAGAATAGTTGCATACTCTCAAATAGGAAAAGAATCCTTCTTCCAAGTCATATATAAAATCTACAGTTAATAGCATCTCCTAGTTGACCTCTACCAAGTTTTTTCAAATGACCAGTCTGAGGTGAAAAAATGAAAATGTTAAAATTTGCCCAAAGCATATGGCACTTTTGTTACATAAACTTTTAAAGAAAACTTTCAAAATCCTCTCATCAGAAACTACATGTATAAAGCCGACAGCTTAGATGTTTGGTATGAAGGTGATTTGTGATCTGTGCAAAAGTTATGTAACTCATACCCATGGGGTAAAAATCCCCTCCTGTAACAGATTTCAGGTGAGTGAATCAGTGATCTTGGGACACTGTTGCCCACTTTTTTATGTAGCATGATGAGATAATATGGTTACCTATGGACATCAGGCAAATAAAACTTTATGGTAATTACAACTATGTTTTTAATTTCTGATTTAAATTGTCATGCAAGAATGTTTATTTAGATATTTGGACAGAATGAGGGCTGTCAGATCTGCATGTTTTCTGCTAAGGAGGAACCACACATTATCATGGTCAAGACTGAGGAGACAAATACAATGTTTACACACCAGTGTCTCCTGTAGCACTGAATCTTCCACAAGCACTGATGCTAAACATGACAAATATAACCAGTGGAATGTCCCTTTTCAGTTAAAAGGTAAAGAAACAATTTAAATTGTTATTTAGGTAAGGTGTAGGTTTACCTGTCAATAACATAAGTATTTACATTCTACTTATAGATTTTATCACACAGTTCATGTGCAAGCCAAATTTAAACAAATGAAATATTTTAAAAACATATTGTGAAGACAAACATGCAATTGAAATAGCCTGCATTTTTTTAACATTTCAAACTTGTCTTCAGAGCCAGAGTATGATTTTGACTACATATTGGACCCAGACAATCTTGATGCTATCAGAGATAACATTGCACAAAGAAAAGGAGTGGGAAATATAGATTTAGTGGTATGTATAGGAGTCCTTTATATACTCTATATGTACAAACATTATAAGTTATGCACTTATAAACACTCAATATCTGTAACAGTGACTAAATGTATAACTTTAAAAAAGTCTTGTGAAAAATACTTGATAAATATTTTTAATTGTTCAGGGTGAAGTACTTTTCAAGACATCTAGATTTACCATACCTGTCTAATTAATTACTGATATTTAACACAGAATTAAAATTAAAAAAAAACAACAGATAATTGATTTGTTTCATCATTAAAATAAATTGAATGAATACCCATAAAAATTACAAGCCAGGTTGGGAGAGGCAAAATGTGCATCAGTTGTCATAAGTTTATTATTAAACCTCCTTTACTAGCCTATTTAGTCTATTTAGGTTGACATTATTTGATCATATTTATAAAATATATGTCATTAATGATTTAAATCAACAGTGAGTACATGATGAGGCAGATTTTTCTCAGTGAAAACATTCAATGTTATTTCCTTTAATTCTGTAGGTTGATCTACACAGAAAGTTTGTCAATGAAACAAATGTAAGTGTGTTAAAATTTTATCAAAACTTTTAAATATTTACCTGATTAAAATTTCTTTTTGAGGATTTAAAGATAAAAAAGGAGTTGAAGCATGGTTGCTTTATGTGTCTTAATTGTAGGGGTGTAATCGATTCAATCGATATCGGTGTATCAACGATCTTTGTTATTCGATTTGATATCGATTCCATTTTTTAAATATCAGATATCGAATGCATACATATTTCTAGCTAAAGAGACTTCAGCAAACAGGTTTTATAGCACTGATAGACCAAACGTCAAAATAAAAGCGACATATAAAGTTATGGGAGCCAGAACTAACATATTTCAAACATTTTTTTTCTAAATCAACACCAGAGTTACCTCCCAGTGTCTCTCACGAATGCTGCTGAATTTCGTGAATTTTGTGAAAAGGCTTTAAACATTATAGTTACTAGTCATAAGTTGTCATTAAAAGTTATAATGATAAAAAAAGAAACAAATTGTTCACTTTTCATAGTTTATTTTTTTGCATGTGTTAAAATATAACTGCATATTAAAACAAATTAAAAAAGACTTGAAAGCTTAGTTTTACATTTAGTATTCTTTGCATTCACAAAATTAATTGATTATTCTTATTTGATATAATTTTTAGCTCACCTGACCATGAAGTGGTCATGGTGAGGTAAAGTGATGGGGCTATGTCCGGCGTCCGTCGTCGTGCGTTGTGCGTCGTTCGTCGTCAACAATTGGGTTGTTAACAGTCTAGCAGTCACAGTTTTGATTGGATCATTATCAAACTTTGTCAGAATGTTTGTCTCAATGAAATACAGATCGAGTTCGAAGATGGGTTATCTCGGGTCAAAAACTAGGTCACAGGAGCTAAAAATAGAAAAAGCTTGTTAACACTCTAGAGGCTGCAGTTTTCATCCAAATATTCTGGAAATTTGTCAGGAAGGTTGTTTTGATGATATCTAGGTCAAGTTCGAAGATGGGTCATCTCCGATCAAAAACTAGGTCACAGGAGCTAAAAATAGAAAAAGCTTGTTAACACTCTAACAATTTGGTTGTTAACAGTCTAGCAGTCACAGTTTTGATTGGATCATTATCAAACTTTGTCAGAATGTTTGTCTCAATGAAATACAGATCGAGTTCGAAGATGGGTTATCTCGGGTCAAAAACTAGGTCACAGGAGCTAAAAATAGAAAAAGCTTGTTAACACTCTAGAGGCTGCAGTTTTCATCCAAATATTCTGGAAATTTGTCAGGAAGGTTGTTTTAATAATATCTAGGTCAAGTTCGAAGATGGGTCATCTCGGGTCAAAAACTAGGTCACAGGAGCTAAAAATAGAAAAAGCTTGTTAACACAGTAGTGGCTGCAGTTTTCATCCAAATATTCTGGAAATTTGTCAGGAAGGTTGTTTTGATGATATCTAGGTCAAGTTCGAAAATGGGTCATCTCCGGTCAAAAACTAGGTCACAGGAGCTAAAAATAGAAAAAGCTTGTTAACACTCTGGTGGCTGCAGTTTTCATCCAAATATTCTGGAAATTAGTAAGGAAAGTTGTTTTGATGATTTCTAGGTCAAGTTCGAAGATGGGTCATCTGCGGTCAAAAACTAGGTCACAGGAGCTAAAAATAGAAAAAGCTTGTTAACACTCTAGTGGCTGCAGTTTTCATCCAAATATTCTGGAAATTTGTCAGGAAGGTTGTTTTGATGATATCTAGGTCAAGTTCAAAGATGGGTCATCTCTGGTCAAAAACTAGGTCACAGGAGCTAAAAATAGAAAAAGCTTGTTAACACTCTAGTGGCTGCAGTTTTCATCCAAATATTCTGGAAATTTGTCAGAAAGGTTGTTTTGATGATATCTAGGTCAAGTTCGAAAATTGGTCATCTCCGGTCAAAAACTAGGTCACAGGAGCTAAAAATAGAAAAAGCTTGTTAACATTCTGGTGGCTGCAGTTTTCATCCAAATATTCTGGAAATTAGTCAGGAAAGTTGTTTTGATGATTTCTAGGTCAAGTTCGAAGATGGGTCATCTTCGGTCAAAAACAAGGTTACAGGATCTAAAAAAAGAAAAAGCTTGTTTACACTCTAGTGGCTGCAGTTTTCATCAAAATATTCTTGAAATTTGTCAGGTAGGTTGTTTTGATGATTTCTAGGTCAAGTTCGATGATGGGTCATGTCCGGTCAAAAACTAGGTCAACAATGCTAAAAATAGAAAAAGATTGTTAACACTCTAGTTGCTGCAGTTTTCATCCAAATATTTTGGAAATTTGTCAGAAAGGTTGTTTTGATGATTTCTAGGTCAAGTTTGAAAATGAGTCATCTCCGCTCAAAAACTACGTCACTGGAGCTTAAAATATAATAAGTTTGTTAACATTATAGTGGCTGCAGTTTTCGTCCAAATATTCTGGAAATTAGTCAGGAAGGTTTTTTTTTAATGATATCTAAGTCAAGTTCGAAGATGGGTCATGTCCGGTCAAAAAATAGGTCACAGGAGCTAAAAATAGAAAAAGCTCTAGTGGCTGCAGTTTTGATCCAAATATTCTGGAAATTTGTCAGGAAAGTTGTTTTGATGATTTCTAGGTCAAGTTCGAAGATGGGTCATCTTCGGTCAAAAACTAGGTCACAGGAGCTAAAAATAGAAAAAGCTTGTTAACACTCTAGTGGCTGCAGTTTTCATCCAAATATTCTGGAAATTTGTCAGGAAGGTTGTTTTGATGATATCTAGGTCAAGTTCGAAGATGGGTCATCTTAGGTCAAAAACTAGGTCACAGGAGCTAAAAATAGAAAAAGCTTGTTAACACTCTAGTGGCTGCAGTTTTCATCCAAATATTCTGGAAATTTGTCAGGAAAGTTGTTTTGATGATTTCTAGGTCAAGTTTGAAGATGGGTCATCTCCGGTCAAAAACTAGGTCACAGGAGCTAAAAATAGAAAAATCTTGTTAACACTCTAGTGGCTGCAGTTTTCATCCAAATATTCTGGAAATTTGTCAGGAAGGTTGTTTTGATGATTTCTAGGTCAAGTTCGAAGATGGGACAACTCCGGTCAAAAACTAGGTCACAGGAGCTAAAAATAGAAAAAGCTTGTTAACACTCTAGTGGCTGCAGTTTCATCCAAATATTCTGGAAATTAGTCAGAAAAGTTGTTTTGATGATTTCTAGGTCAAGTTTGAAGATGGGTCTTCTCGGGTCAAAAACTAGGTCACAGGAGCTAAAAATAGAAAAATCTTGTTAACACTCTAGTGGCTGCAGTTTTCTTCCAAACATTCTGGAAATTTGTCAGGAAGGTTGTTTTGATGATTTCTAGGTCAAGTTCGAAGATGGGTCATCTCAGGTCAAAAACTAGGTCACAGGAGCTAAAAATAGAAAAGCTTGTTAACACTCAAGTGGCTGCAGTTTTCATCTAAATATTCTGGAAATTTGTCAAGAAGGTTGTTTTGATGATTTCTAGGTCAAGTTCGAGGATGGGTCATCTCCGGTCAAAAACTAGGTCACAGGAGCTAAAAATAGAAAAATCTTGTTAACACTCTAGTGGCTGCAGTTTTCATCCAAATATTCTGGAAATTTGTCAGGAAGGTTGTTTTGATGATTTCTAGGTCAAGTTCGAAGATGGGTCATCTCCGGTCAAAAACTAGGTCACAGGAGCTAAAAATAGAAAAAGCTTGTTAACACTAGTGGCTGCAGTTTTCATCCAAATATTCTGGCAATTTGTCAGGAAAGTTGTTTTGACTCTAGTGGCTGCAGTTTTCATCTAAATATTCTGGAAATTCGTCAAGAAGGTTGTTTTGATGATTTCTAGGTCAAGTTCAAAGATGGGTTATCTCCGGTCAAAAACTAGGTCACAGGAGTTAAAAATAGAAAAAGCTTGTAAACACTCTAGTGGCTGCAGTATTGAGTCAAATATTCTGGAAATTTGTCAGGAAGGTTATTTTGATGATTTCTGGGTCAAGTTCGAAGATGGGTCATGTTAGGTCAAAAACTCGGTCACAGGAGCTAAAAATAGACAAAGCTTGTTTACACTCTAGTGGCTGCAGTTTTGATTCAAATATTCTGGAAATTAGTCAGGAAGGTTGTTTTGATGATTTCTGGGTCAAGTGCTAAGATTGGTCATGTCCGGTCAAAAACTAGGTCACAGGAGCTAAAAATAGAAAAATCTTTTTAACACTAGTGGCTGCAGTTTTGATCCAAATTTCCTGGAAATTGGTCAGGAATGTTGTTTTGATGATTTCTAGGTCAAGTTTGAATATGGGTCGTGTCCGGTCAAAAATTAGGTCACATTGCCCAAATATGGAAAAATCTTTATAACACACTAGAGGTCACATGTTTGACTCAGTTGTCATCAAACTTGGCCATGATGCTTGTTTAAGACATTGCTTGGATGCGGTTGTGTCAGGTGAGCGATCCGGGGCCATCATGGCCCTCTTGTTTATATTAATTAAACATGCATTTATATACTAGTACCTTTTCATGTAACATGGAAAAGAGTATGACCAAAAATTTATTTTCACTAATGATAGGCCCTAATATTAAGGTAAGGCTATATGAAAAAATTAGCTTTTCTTTTTGCTTCAGCCAGGAGAGAAAGAGAAAGTAAGGCGAGAGTTTATACAGGCTGTAGGAGAAATACCAAACATAAGTCACCCACATTCTGTAAATATTAGTTTGATTATCTTAACTATAGCAGTAAAGATTTCATGTGTTATTTTGTGACAATAATAGCTTTTTTAAAATTGATTAAATTGATGACCATATTTGTTTTGTTGGACGACATTTAAAAGTAAGGGAACTTCGGTAGTATATTTAAAAATTTCAAAATTTGTGTTAATTTATATTCCATGAAAGTTTAAGATAGTTGGTAATAATTGAATGTCTGAACAACTAGTTTATTACATGATTTTCAAAGCATTTTCTTAATTGTTTCATTGGTTATAACTATCATCATTAAAAAAACTAAAAATGAAATTAATCATAGTTTTATTTCTATTGGAACTTGGCAGTTAGAAGTATTTGATATTTAACTTTGTGTGTTATTTTTCAGCCAGTCGGAGAAGAGGATGCCGCTAAGCTTGTTGACCTGGTTGGAACTAAAAGAGGTATAGTATACATGTAGAGACATTTCTTTTCATGGTTTATCAAAATTTCTTAATCAAAGATTTTGATTTTATGGAAAAAATCATTTAAACTGAAATTTTCTTGACTATTTCTCTCTTAATATTGGATGGATCCTGATGAATATCAAAAACTCAATTTCAAGCTTTAGTACAATTAAGAATGATAGATACATAATTTGAAAAAAAAAATTATTGTAAGTTTTACATGTTTAAAGTTATAATAAATGTGTATTGTATATTTAGAGGTGACAGCTGGTCAGCCACCATTAAAAACAATGTTAGAACTTGGGGAGCAGCTTGGCATGTTAAGAACAAGGTAAATGAATAAAGAAACTTTCTCAGTTATAGATCCAATCACAATCATGTCTAGTAAGCTTAGAATAGGCCATGTTCATCAGAGGTATGTTTAGCCTGATTATAGGACATGTTTTTGTGTGTGATGATTTCGTTGCCATTCTTCCTCCAGTGCTATTTGAAAACCCAAGTTTGTACTCATACAAAATCAAGGGACACACTTTTGTGAAATGCAGAACTTCATAATTTGGATGTAAATTAGTTGCATAGGCTAGTTTTCATTGCATTATCTTTATATCCATAAAAAATAAAGGGTAAATAGCCAGTTAGGTAAAGAATATAATTCTTAAAAAGCCATTGTAATATTGACTATTCAAAGTATATTTTTAATGTGAATTATTTCTTTAAAATATTGACATGTACTATATATTTTAGCAATGTTGCTATGACAACAGGACATACAACATACTACTTCCTGGATCAGTTTGCCATGTTGGAGCAAGCTTTAATAAGATATACAGTAGATTATTTACTACACAAGGTAAATATTTTGATTTTATGTTATTACATATCAGTGCACACCTACCTTAATTCCTATATATCAAACCTCTAACAACTGCATCAGGGAACCTGCGTCAGAGATTGTAAAGACATTTTCTCAGCTTAAAGTCAGATATAATATTGGGTTTTGACTGGTAAAAAAATGCCACACAATGTACATTGAACTATGAAAATCCTGTGATTTGAGACATACCTCAGAAAAACATTTGCCTGTTTGTTGGCTTCCAAGTTTAGGACATTGTATTTGTCACCTGGTTGTGATAAGTTTGAGTCACACAGAGAAGGATTTTTTTTTCAGATGATTATATAGGCATTTTTCTGTTACAAATTAAAATGTTTACTGTACATGGTTGATAAAATCATTGATCTACATGTACAGTGTACTTTCTTATGGACTCTATCCATCTATCAATCGAAAGATATATGAAAATATAAGTCCTGTGAATTTTATTTAACATATAATTGTATTTGTAAGAATCAGTATGATATTGTTACAGGGTTTCCAGCTGGTGTCTGTACCTGACTTGTTACGTCCTGAAATTATTGTAAGTATTCTTACATCATAGCAACGTAATAATATTTTATAATTTGTCACAGAAATATTGCAGTACCAATGAATTATGATAAAATGAATTGTAAAAAGTTTTCCTCTTTCTTTCATCATATTAGATGGTAAAATACTGACATTTCAACAGTAGACTTCTCAAAAGTTTTGACACAAATCCAGATTGGCAAATGGTTTTCAAAGTTTCTAAATTGTTTTTTCCTCCTATTTATTTTAGATCTTGCCTTCTCTCAATTTAGAAATCTACTTAAATAATTTAGAGAATTGATATTAATATATTAAAGTTTATAAGCCTTTAGTTTATATCTTGAAGTGAAGTCTTACTGGGATCTATATTGTTGATGTGGGAATGCATAGATATTATTATTGTAATAAGTTTTATATCATGGTATACTAGTAGACAGCTGTAAGTTTATTTAACCCTAGCTTCTTGGCTTTGGTTTTATAACAAATAACCATTTTATATATGGCCATTACATGATTTGACATGTCAAAATATTCATAAAGATTTAATAAATTTGCAACATCTTTGTTTATAAATAATTCATATCATTTGTATTACCAGGAAAGTTGTGGTTTTAAGACGACAGGTGATGTGGCCCAGGTATATAGACTTGACCAATCTAGACATCCTGATCTCTGTTTGATAGGAACCTCTGAAATGTCGTTAGCAGGTTAGTCACAGCGGGTACACAAGGGGATACACATGTATATGTAATGATGAACATATGTTTTAGTGGAATGTGTAATAATATACATGTACCTAAGTCTCAGCAGAAATGTATCAAAATAGTTTGTACTGGTTTTGGAGAGGTGGTTATTGAGATGAAGAAAGGGATGTCTATGTTGCAGCTTTGTGTACTTATATTTCTTTCCCCCTATATATAGTAAGGTATAAAAGGGAAAACTTGATATAATTTTTATGTGAAAGATTTCCATTCTTCAAGACTAACTCTCCTAGCAAAGACTGATGACTGATTCTTCACTTGCCAAATAGATAACTTTACTGTGTGCAAGTTTTGTGTTTCTAGGTGGACTGACTTTATTAATTTCTATTGATTTACCCTAGTTAGGGAAAGACTCAAGGGCACTTTTATCAATTTTTTCTATTTGTACAATAAAGGTAGGATTTTTTCCTTGTCATTCATTTACTTATATAATTGCTTCCTTCCAGGATATTTCATGGATGAAGTCCAGAAAGCAAATGATTTACCTATTAAGTGAGTAAAACATTTTATGAGTCATATGTCTTCTATGAACTTATAGTAATATTTGTATGGAAGCATACATGACAAAACCAACATAGTGCGTTTGCAACCAGCATGGATCCAGACCAGCCTGCGCATCCGCACAGTCTGATCAGGATTCATGCTATATGCTGTCAGTTTATCCACTTGTAATAGAGTGCGCAGGCTGGTCTGGATCCATGCTGGTCGCAAACACACTATGTTGGTTCTGTCATGACGTGGCTCATATATAGTTATCAGTATAATCATATTTTAAGCCATTATACTCAGGTGATCAATATAGGGCCATCATGGCCCTCTTATTTATTATTAACAACTGGTTCAAGACAGTGATATATTCATGATGGTAATATGATTTGGCAGGTAGTTTTATTTCAATACAGTATATGACTGTTCTGGATTTTTTTTCTATTGTTATTTTGAACAGGTTAGCTGCTGTAAGCAGGTGTTATAGAGCTGAGACATCTAGAGTAGAAGAGGAGTTAGGTCTGTATAGAGTACATCAGTTCACCAAGGTTTGTTTTACTCCCATTTGTCTCCTTTATGATATTAATATTTTTGCATATCAGACAGGTATTTCAATTAGTTTTACCCATGCTGGAAATTTTGTGCTACACAATGGCATGCTTAGGATGACGTAATTCCATTATGAATGTAATTGTGATTTCATATGCTGTGGCAAAAAAATAATTACGGCTGTAATGACATAAATTTCCATGGAAAATTGTTTTATTAAGGTATTTAAAAGAATTTAAAATATTATGGAAAATGGAAGAATATGCAAGAAAAAATATCTGGAATATGTTTGCCGTTTGGATCGCAATTTCTTGCATAGCAGACTGGCGTTTCTCTGAGTTTTACCCATGCCGGAAATTTTATCTGGCATGGGGGGTGCCAGATGAGTCGCGTGCCAAACAACAACGTCATTTTAGCGCATTTTATAAATGAACTGTGTTAAGGTATGACCCACCTAATGCATTACCTCCACTTTGAAGAGTACTCATATAGGCTAGAACTACTAGCAACTGCATTGAAACTGAGGGGCACGGGTTCAAGCCCCAGAAGAGGCAACTTTTTTTTCTTTCTTTTTTTTTTCTTTGAACATTATTTGTGTCTTTCAGATCACTCTTGATAAGAAAAAAGTGTTTGATTTTAATTTTAAAATTATTATTGGTATTTTTGGGGTAAATTGTGCCAAATTTATTATCAAATATGGTACCTGATATTTTCAAAGTCTAATAAAATAAAAACTAGACGGTAAAAGTATTTTACTTTTGACAAGCGCATCCAATATACTTCTAAAAAAATTTATGCAAACTTTGAAAACAGCCCCTGATTTGAGTAAGTTTTAGGGATATTTTGAATAAGGCCCTCCAAGTAGAAAAATGATCAAACAACTACTTAAAATGGGTGGGGTAGGGTAACATTTATATACATATTTCAAACATTTTGAGTAGAAACAATAATTTTGCTGGGTCATTTGTTAGCTGATTGCTATTATTTGTTTCTTAAATATTTTCTATAGGAAAACATTATTTCATAATGATTATATAATGGAATGATTAGAGTTTCTCATTTCTGAAAAAGAGCCCTTCTAATAGCCAAGTTTTACTTTAGAAAAATCTCCATAACTCGTAAACCATACGGTAAACTTTGTTCAAATTTTGCATTCTTGTGTCTTTTAAGGTATTTAACTGACTTATGTTGTCAATTTTAAAGTTCCTGATAGTGCCCATTAGGGGGCTCATACCTTAAAATGACATCATTTTAGAAGGGAACTATGTGCTAAGGATGACGTCATTTCGCCGTTGTTATTAAAGTTGTAAATTCATACGCTATTGTAAGAAAATAGTTATGGATGAAATGACATTAATTTCCATGAACAAATATCTTATTGAGGTAAACCCTTTTAAATATGAAATAATATGGCAGAATATGCAAGAAAAAATATCTGACATATATTTTTGTTTCGGATCAAAATATCCGTCCCTCGGGAACCCGCCATGGGTGGTTACTCAGCAAGTCTCGGGACGGATATTCCGATCTGAACCACAACAGATATTATTAATAAAAATTTAAATATATATTAAAAAAATGTTGCAAAAAAAGCGTCAGCCAAACTGATTCATCAAATTTGTTTAATTATTTGTTTGTGAAATATATCTCAACTATAAAATATTTATTTAAAGAGAAATTCCAATGGCTAACATTTGCTATCTTAGTCTTTCTTACACACATAAAGTATATCAATATTGACTACATCATTACAATTTTTAACAAACTATATTTTTGTAACTTCACATGTTTCACTGTAACATTGTAATTGTTTGTTGTTGATATTTTATTATAGTGCATAAATTATTGTATTACAGGTAGAAATGTTTGGGGTGACAGGAAACAAAACAGGGGAAGAAGGCAATGAATTGCTCCATGAACTTACAGAGATTGAGAAAACTTTATTTAGTCAACTAGATTTACATTTTAGGTATGTGTTTTACCACTTTAGTGGCAGATAATAAACTGATGTCTAAGATTCATAATGAGGGAACCGCTACTGGTGTATACTTTTTTGTAATTTAAAAGTTGAAAAAGTTAATACAGTTGCTATTTTATCAGAGCATGAAATACAAATGTAGTTTGTTGTAGGATAGAAGAATATAAATGAATTTAAACTATACATGTATGATAATCATACTGTCTTGTTAAAACACAGAATTTGTATATATAATATCTTACAGAATACTAGATATGCCCACGGCAGAGTTAGGGGCTCCTGCCCATAGAAAGTTTGATTTTGAGGCTTGGATGCCAGCAAGGCAGTTTTGGGGAGAGGTATGTAGAAAATTGAAACATAAATTATGAAAGGTTTTTTTCTAACTTTTGTTGAGAATTCTCACCCGGCACTGTAAAAGTCATTTTGCTTTTTGCCAGGCTTTACTGCTTGAAAAAAAAAACAGGTGTCTCATCTGTGCATTATTTCCGTCATAGCGGGCACCAACCTTTCATGAACTATCTGTATAGCTGCCTTAATCCCAGGCAAAACAAGTGAATTGAAGTCAGTGACCTTAACCACTAGGCCTCAGAGTCAAAGGCCTCTTTATTCTTCAGACAAATGTGTTTCCCCCCTCAGTTTATTCATTAACCATCTTTACTGGTAATGGAAGACTCAGTTGCTGCAACATAGGTTATAAGATGCAAAAGTGGAGAAAAACATGGGATTACTAACCTTTAATAACTTATTTAGATAGCTTTTATAGTATCAGGAACCTGATGTACTTACATATGGAGATATTGTATTTTTTTTTCAAAAGTGATTGGACACGTAAGCTTGAAATTTAACATTAGGAAATAAATGGAATGCAAATTTAAACTGGAAGATGAAAGTGAAATGAATATTGGACATTTTGTGTTATGGTATATGCAGCCTGTCTATATTAATTATGTAGTCTGTTAAGTCACTTAAAATCTCACCAATATTTCAGGAATTATAACCCTTGAACTGATAGATACTAACTTAATTCATGTTTTATATTATTTATTACTACTGGTCTATGTGTGATACTAAATATAACTATTCATATTTCAGATATCAAGTGCCTCTAACTGTACAGACTATCAGAGTAGAAGATTACATATAAAATATAGAACAGATAATGATGATGATGAAATCAGACATTGTACAACAGTAAGTCCATATGTCTACAATATTTCTTCCAGATTTCCCAAATACTCACCTTAGTGCAGTAATGGATTAACTGCTTATATAATTTTATAGGAGTTATCCCATTACTGCACTAAGGTGATGAATGGGGTCATCTTGCATCAGTTAAACTAGAAAATAATCATATCACTTCATTTATGTCCATTTGACTTAATAGCCTGCCATAACAAATGAGGGAATTTTTATTGTGTCTATTTGAAAAATAATGAGACTTCCCTACTAACATGTTCTATGGCATGATACTTGCCTGCATTTTCATATCCCATCAAAAAAATAAAGATGCCTGAAAATTCGTACATGTCTTTGAGATCAGAATTTTAATTTATTATTAGTCCCCTACCGGTTTAACCGGAGGGGACTTTAGGTTTACCCTCCGTCCGTCTGTCTGTATATATGTCTGTCAGTCCGTCCACAAAACTGGATCCCGCGATAACTCAAAAAGTACTGAAAATATTTTTATGAAACTTGAAATATGGGTAGATGGCAGTCCAGTCTGGAGATTATGCACATCTTTTTCTTTTCTTCCTATGTTGAAAATTCTGGTTGCTATGGCAACAAATAGACTGAATTTCAAGATTTCTGATTTAAATTTTTCAGCTTTTTCACTATAAGTTCTTTATTTCTAAAGGTGTTTACTTCAAACTTTAAATACAAGTTTCTGGTCATCAACCACATCATATGTGACAAGGTTTACAACTCTAGCACAAAAATTATCAGTATTACCTCCCTTGAACTTAGAATTTTTATGAAAAAAATGTTGTCTTTTTTAAATAACTTCTTTATTTCCTAATGTATCTACTTCAAACTTCATATATATGTTTCTTATTATCACTCAACATTTTTGAGAAGGTTAAATACTCTAGCTAGTCTATTTCCAGAATTATGTCCCCCTTGAACTTAGATTTTTTTTCGAGAAATTGGTATTTTTTTACTCCAACTTCTTCATTCCTTATAGGATTTACTTTAAAATCCAACATCGTAATAATATGACAAGGTTGTATAAACATAATTTCCTTACTAGGCAGGGAAACTTAACACATTACTGTGATATAGAAAACTTAGAACTCAAAAGATTTAAGTTCATTCATGTCATTCATTCACTGGTTTAATTGAATGGCCAATGGCCCATCAGAATGTTGCTGGGTTCTAACCGGTAGGGGACTTATGGATTGCTTGCAATACTTTGATAATTGCTTGTTATTATTATTATTATTATTATTATTTATTTTACTTTATTTCCAGAAACATAATTTTAGCATGGGTGATTACTGAATCATAGACCTGTGTGTACTTAATGCTTGATTAAAGACTTGCATGCAGGATGAACCTTACACCTACAGTAGTTGGGATCTTTATTTACAACTTTACTAAACATTTGTGCCAAGTTATAAATGGCATCACAATTGTAGGTCAATTTCTAACTCACGGCAATGTAAGGGATTTTGGATGATTTCCCTCACTTTGTGAAAATTTTTAAATTTTTAACCCTAATCCAAGCCACTCGAGAATAGTAAAAAATTACCCGTGTAAATTGTGGCCCCCTTTTTTATAAAAGCCCAAAAAAAATTTGGGGTTTTCTTTCCCCGTAGGTGAATTTTGGGAAAAGCCTGTTCAGTTCCAAAAACTATGATTTGGGAATTTTTGAAAAAATTTAAAACCAGGGATTATTTTTAAAAACATTGAAATTTTGAAATTTTTTTAACTGGATACTGAATTTTGGAAATTTTCTCGCTTGGGTTTATTTTGTGTGTGTTTTATATTGACTGCTACAAATTAAAATTTGTTTTTATGTTCTCCGAACTCAAATCATTAACCTTCACTTTGGCTTATCTGCGTTTTGTACTTGTACTGCTGTAAATTAGAAATTATCCATTGTTTATGTAAATGATTTCAGTGCCAGATTGATGATTTTGAGTACATACAAGTCTAGTTTCTGGTCTGACTCTTCAGACCTGTAGATTGGCGTAGCTTTATGATAGAAGCATAGACTACTTAATATTGGCATTCAAAATGTTCATTCAACTGTATAAAGCTCTTTATGTGCTGCCTGTTCATTTGCAAAATTATTGTTTAAATTTCTGGCCGGGTTGCACCGTTGCAAACCCGGGTTATAGTATGGTGAATGTTGGGCGGCGGGCAGGGAAAAAACTTTTGTAACAGTTTTCTCAGCAGCTACTTATCACAGCCTCTTGATATTTGGCATACATCATAAACATGTGGTCCCATAATGTGGGATTCAATTTCATGTCTGTCTGTCATCCACTTCTTGTTTGCCGACTTAGTTAAATTTTCGACATTAATGGTCAATGGTAGGAAATTTTCGTAACAGTTTTCTCAGCAGCTACTTATCACAGCCTCTTGATATTTGGCATACAGCATAAACATGTGGTCCCATACCGTGGGATTTCATTTCAGGTCTGTCGCTCATCCACTTCCTGTTTGCCGACTTAGTTAAATTTTCGACATTAATGGTCAATGGTAGGAAATTTTCGTAACAGTTTTCTCAGCAGCTACTTATCACAGCCTCTTGATATTTGGCATACAGCATTAACATGTGGTCCCATACCGTGGGATTTCATTTCAGGTCTGTCGCTCATCCACTTCCTGTTTGCCGACTTAGTTAAATTTTCGACATTAATGGTCAATGGTAGGAAATTTTCGTAACAGTTTTCTCAGCAGCTACTTATCACAGCCTCTTGATATTTGGCATACAGCATTAACATGTGGTCCCATACCGTGGGATTTCATTTTAGGTCTGTCGCTCATCCACTTCCTGTTTGCCGACTTAGTTAAATTTTCAACATTAATGGTCGATGGTAGGAAATTTTTGTAACAGTTTTTTCAGCAGCTACTTATCACAGCCTTTTGATATTTGGCATACAACATTAACATGTGGTCCTATAATGTGGGATTTGATTTCAGGTCTGTCGCTCATCCACTTCCTGTTTGCCAACTTAGTTAAATTTTCAACATTAATGGTCAATGGTAGGAAATTTTCGTAACCTACTTATCACAGCCTTATGATAATTGTTATACAGCATTAACACAGGGTCCCATACCGTGGGATTTCATTTCATGTCTGTAGCTCATCCACTTCCTGTTTGCCGACTTAGTTAAATTTTTGACATTAATGGTCAATGGTTGGAAATTTTTCGTAAGCAGTTTACTCAGCAACTACTTATCACAGCCTTCTGATATTTGGTATACAGCATTAACACAGGGTCCCATACCGTGGGATTTGATTTTATGTCTGTAGCTCATCCACTTCCTGTTTGCCGCCTTAGTTAAATTTTTGACATAATTAATGATCAATAGTAGGGAAATTTTCGTAACAGTTTTCTCAGCAACTACTTACCACAGCCTCTTGATATGTGGTTCACAGCATTGACATGTGGTCCCATATTGTGGGATTCCATTTCAGGTCTGTTGCTCATCCACTTCCAGTTTACTAACTTAGTTAAATTTTCAACATCAATGGTCAGTGGTAGAAAAATTAAGTAACCATTCACAGCCTCATGATATTTTGTGTACATATGCAACCCGGCCTTTTCTGTCTTTGACCAATTTTAAAAAAAATAATGAGTTTAAAATAAAGATGTTTGCATAAATCCTTAAGAGGGAATAGTGCAAAACCATTGAAATAGTTAAAACCCTACTTAGGTAGCAGCATAGTATTTTATTTCGGAAAATTTCATTCTATTAATATACAATATTCATGTGTGTTATATTATAATTCTTACATGAATCGACCATGGCCATGAATAATAATATTTTACCATTTATATATTTAACACAAATGTTTTATTAGGTATTTATAAGTTTATACCCTTTAAAGTTAAAAAATGTTTAGATAATATGCATGTAATAATAATAACACAGTAAGGGAGGCAACCCTGAATAATTTTGTTAATAAGATTTGGTAAGTATTTAATTATCTCCCCTACACTGCAATTGGCTTTAAACTGGATCAGTTTACTTAAATCTGTTAAAGCTACATGTCTTTAGATGAGCAAAAATATTCCAGAACATCAATTTGAGAAAAATGTTCTAGGATTTTAAGAAAAAGATTAAAGTAATAGTGTACATGTTTTGTGTGATTTATGACTGATTTTGATGTATACTTTGCCATATTTGTGCTACCTGACTAATACAGTAATAGGTTATTTTTGCATATTGTGACCTATTTTCGGTAATTTGCGTGGTTTGTAACTTTGTATGTGCCATTTGCAATTTGTAAATTACTTTCTTTGTTCCTTCCACAATATTTTACTAGTAATGAAAATTTTAGCATGAATTTTGAGGCATTCTCTACACTCAACAAGCATTCATTGGTGTTCTATATCAAATTACTTTTTATCCATTCCCAGTCTGGCTGGTTTAAACAGACTCATCAAATAACTCTTGTCCATCAATAATAGTAATATTACATATCAAATGACTTTTGTCCATCATCACTCTGGTCACTCATTTCCTCTTCCATCAATTTGATTTTCAAAAAATGTTGTATATAAAGACAATTTTTCCTTGTTTTAAATTTTTGAACAGAAATTTAAAAAGTTTGAAATTTTAAATCTCAAATTGTATTTTGAAAATTAATTAAAAATCTCGTTTCTGTTTTGTAAATGTTTACATTTAATTTTTTGTTTTCTACTATTATTTGGCAAATTTTCTTTTTTTTTAAAAGGGGGCAGGGAAAAAAAAATAAGATTTGCAAGCTTTTAGTTTTTCTTAGTTTAAAAAAGAGTTTATATTTATTTTCAGAAGGAATGGTTTGGGAAAAATTTTTTTTCTTGTCATTAATTTTATGTAAACCCTTTATTCATTTTTTTAAAATAAAAAAGTGAAAAAATTTTCCCTGATTGACCATTTTGATATGTATCCCCCTTTTTTAAAAAAATTTAAAATCTAAAGATTTTTTTTTAAAAAATTTTTTAACAGACCAAATTTTAAATTGGGTTTAAAACAAAGCATTCTGCCGTGACTTTCAGGGTTTAAAAAGGGCAAAGTATTTAACATTGAAAAATAAAGAATTCAGTTTAAATTTGATAGTTCTTTGTAAAAGGGGAAAGGTGCACATTAACCCGTTCATGGGTTTTTGGGAAAATATGTATCAAAATGCAAACAAAAAAAAGACAGTTTGAATGTTTTCAGTTGAGACATATTATGATGAAGTGGGTTTTAGAACATGTCAGAGAACATTCTTTGCAGTGATGTAACTTCTTCATGGCATACAGAATAATCTGATCTTTCATAAACATGATAAAGGGCATGGTTTATTTTTTTACCAAAATGAATTTTAATTTTGTTTTTCTCTTTTTAAAAGGTTAAAAAAATATGCAAAAACCCCGAAAAAATTTAAATTTATTGGGATTGGTTTAAATTTACCCTTACATATACATACAATGTAATTAGATTATGAAATTTTATTTTACTTTTTTTACAGGATGGCAGCATAAATATTCCGCTTGTGTTACAGAAATATATGGATGGATTAAAAGTAATTGAAAAACCAGAACATTTTCCTGAATTAACTTGGATCAAATCAAACAAATTGAAGAAATAGACAACAGAAAAGTTTATTGTGCCAGGAATTTTGTGTTATGAACATTTTAAGTAACTGGATCTCTACTGATTGGCCATTTTCTCAATATAATTTTTACCAGAGTGAAAAAATAAATGGAATATTAAATTTGATTTCTTTTAAATAAGATTATGTGAAAAGAATATAAGTGAATTGTTTATTTATAATTCAGTTATGTCACAATTTTATAGTTTTTTCAGTCTAAATAAAGTTTATATACTTTTAGAAGAACCCTCTGTTTGAAAAAACAACAAAAAAAAACAACAAAAACAACAGATTAATCAGATTGTGAGTGTCCCATTTCATGAACTGAAGGAAAATATGGCGAACATTTTACACATTGTGCATTGTAAATAAATTTGAGCCGCGTCATGACAAAACCAACATAATGGGTTTGCGACTAGCATGGATCCAGACAAGCCTGCGCATCTGCAAAGTCTGATAAGGATCCATGCTGTTCACTTACCTACCCTTTTACAAATAGAGAAACTGATAGCGAACAGCATGGATCGTGATCAGACTGCGCAGATGCGCAGGCTGGTCTGGATCCATGCTGGTCGCAAACCCATTATGTTGGTTTAATCATGACGCGGCTCATTTGTTATGCTGTTATTTTTACATGATTTGCATTTGTTTTAGTATTTGTAATCATTGAAATAGATTAAGACAAATATGGAACAGTGTTGTGTAATGTTACTGTATAAGTCACTGGGGTTTGACTATTCAGATGATATATATTTGGATGATTTCGCAACTGTTAGATTTAAAACCTGATGTAGCATGTGCCTAATCTATTATTTTTATTGAACCTTAGAAGTAATTCTTACAATTAAATAATTGTTCTTATGTAAGAAGACCTCAATTAAGAATGTCTTTCATGAAGATTTGACAAGACAAGTTTCAACATGAGATAATGTACATTTAAAGGCTATGTTTCTGGCAGAAATGAATAAAAGAGGAATTTCATAAAGCTAACAATGATTTCTGCCAAGTTTAGTCTGTAGCAGGAACTGATTGTTGCTAATTTGTTAAGCTTGTGTCTATATGTCCTTGGTCTATCTTTATGGGACTCTAAGACTTGGAGATGTAAAGACCATGTGATAACTTGTTCCCACATATATTTTTAACTATATCTTTGTAAACAACCTGTGTGACAGCATGATTGATTGGTTAATGTATCAGACTAGTAATATTAGGGTTGCTTGACATGTGTTCAAACCCCATCAGGGGGCAAGCTATTGTTTCCTGGAGCAAGAACCTTTTCACCCATTGCTCAGTTGCTCAGTATTTTTTGGTTCCAGGAACGGATTTAAGAGTGTGCCTATGAATTAATAGCTTCCTACACTAAATTAAATAGGTGGAAACCTAACTAACAACCTCCAAGTTGGATGGACAGCTTTGGTCAATTTAGTATTTTTGTTGATTTTTAGCTCGACTATTCGAAGAATATGAGAGCTATTGTAGTCGCCCCGGCGTCGGCGTCAGCGTCCGCGTCTGCGTTGGTTAAAGTTTTTTGTAAAGTCAAATATCTCAATTATTGCTTGAGATATTCAATTGAAACTTACAATACTTATTTATAGTAACAAGGTACATCAGTTTGACAAGTTGGATAACTCTGCCGACAATATTGACAGAATTATGCCCCTTTTTAACTTAGAAATTTTGGTTAAAGTTTTTTGTAAAGTCAAATATCTCAATTATTGCTTGAGATATTCAATTGAAATTTAAAATACTTATTTATAGTAACAAGGTACATCAGATTGACAAGTTGGATAACTCTGCCTACAATATTGACAGAATTATGCCCCTTTGGAACTTAGAAATTTTGGTTAAAGTTTTTTTGTAAAGTCAAATAACTCAATTATTGCTTGAGATATTCAATTGAAATTTAAAATACTTTTTTATAGTAACAATGAACATCAGTTTGCAAAATTGCATAACTCTGCCTGCAATATTTGCAGAATTATTTGCCCCTTTGAAACTTAAATATTTTGGTTAAAGGTTAAAGGTCTTCAAAGATATTTACTTGAAACTTTACACATGCACTTAGGGTCATAATTGGAGGGTCATAATTGTATGTCACTGACCAAGTTCCTTAACTCTATCTTGCATTAAGGCTGATTCATATCCCCTTTTCTACTTAGTCTCTTGGTTAATGTTTACATGCAAGTTTTACATATCTCAATAACTATTAAAGATATTTATTTAAAACTTCACATATGCATTAAGGGTCATAATTGTAGGTCACTGACAAAGATCCATAATTCTATCTTGCATTTAGGCTGATTTTTCTCCCCTTTTTCAACTTAGAAATTCATGGTAAAGTTTTGCTTGTAAGCTGTCTCAATAACTACTGAAGGGTTTGTGACATTTTTGGGACAATTTTATGCATTCATAATAATAAAGCAGTGATTTACTTGATAAAAAATCTTAATAACAAGCCTTTATACCTTTTCTGTCAAATTTATGTATTCATAGGTAATTAGTATTATTATACTCAATAAAACACCCTTGTGACATTACCTTCCGAATAGTCAAGCCAATACTGTATAATTAGACTCTCTCTTAGGCCTATAACATGAATTTATAAACAAAAATTAGCCCTTTTGTGAACTTAAAAAATTTAACATTATCAAGGCTCTTTTACTATCAAGCACTTAGAATAATCGAGCGTGCTGTCCTACCGACAGCTCTTGTTATCATTCTTAGTTTATTACAGTACTTGAAAATGGATTGAATCAGATTCAGTTTCTCTTAAATTGTGATAACATAATTATACTAGTATCTTTGCACATTTTAATATTACTGGTTGTGTTAACAAAAGTTATCTGTAAACTTTTATTGATTATTTTAAGTCTATTTCTTGGAATGACCAGTACAGTAGGATCAAGCCCGCATTTACAAGTTAACTAAGTCTATTTCTTGGAATGACCAGTACAGTAGGATCAAGCCCGCATTTACAAGTTAACTAAGTCTATTTCTTGGAATGACCAGTACAGTAGGAAAGACTATTGGGATCAAACCCGCATTTACAAGTTAACAGGAATACATTGTAACTAGGATGCTACTATTGTGTGTATATACTGTCAGGAATGGGGTTGAATTAAATTGGTTGGTTTTGCATTAAAGACCAATGCATTGATCAGGGAGTGAAGTAAAGAGAAAAACATTGTTTTTTTTAATTATTGCATTTATTCCCAATATGTTCAATGTTTCGTGAACATAAATTTTGTCAATAATAAATGTATTCATTTGACTTATTTTTTTTGGCTTTTTGTGATACTTTCAATGAAATAATTATACATAACAGAAATATTCAAAAACATATTTTGACTGAACTTACTGTACATTATAAACGGATACTGTATTTTAGATAAACATGTACATTTTACAACATTTCTTATACAGTGCAAAACAAATTTTCTTCAAAGAAAAAAACAACAACTGTGAACTTAAACATTTACATAAATTTACACTTTGTACAAAAATTAAGTTATTTAGCCTATTCTACAATCTCATAATTCTATACTGTGTCTATCATTTGTTCAAAACTTATTTACTTATATCTGATATATTTTTCTTAAAATTCAATTTTATAAATAAGAACAAACATAAACAGGAAAAAAGAGTACATTCAGCTAATCGTCCAGTATTTTTATGTTTCCAAAAATACAGCTCATATATTCAAAGTGTCTTACTTTTATATATTCATTTAAAAAAAGTAAAATTAAATTAATGCCACCGAATCCTTTAGCTTCATTATCAATATATTTATGATAATGAGTAAATATAAAATGAAACATAATGAAACGTTTGATGTACTGTCAATGAGGAAAATTTCAGGAAAGAGCACTTAAATTATGATGTGGTGATTTTCTGGCAAGTAGCTTGCTGTTTGTATCTATGATGTGTTATAAATAAAAATGGACCAAATCTTGAGGAATGATTTTGATAAATAAAATATGGACAATATCATGGAATGTGGAGAAATAGAATTTACAATATATTTATATATATCAATATCTGTGCTGTATTCTCTATACAACAATTTGACTGAAACAACATTGACTATTGATTGTCATAAACATTTAACCGTCACTAATCTCTGTTTCACGATTGCTAAGCACTTTGTAATGTCATGCAATGCTGCACCTTTAATGCCAGCCGTCGTTTTATGCGATTCTTAAATGAGTTGCCATAACTGCAAACAGTTTGCAGACGACCGTTTTTTTTCTTCCTAGAATCGGTAATGCCCGGATTTGCACGTGCTCCTACGGAATGTACCGAAAGTCTGTTGACGATTTCGTCCTCCGCGGTAATAAATAATCACAAGCGATTGTTACATCACAACTGTCCTGCCACTATTACAAGACCTGAAACTTTGGCCACGATGAAGTGTCTTTATATTCTAAACAGTCACCGCCGGCAACAGGTGGTCGGGAAAGGCCCTGTGCCGTCGGCAATGATGAATACTGGTTAGAATATGAGTTGGACATTGTATTTGCCTGATTAGAGTGCATAACTGGAAGTTGCATTGGTGATAAATAATCTGAGTTTCCGTAATATGAAGATGGTCCGTAATTTTGATGAGAATAACCAGTATGCATGTTGCTCATGGGGTAGCTTCCGGCTCTCTGCATGCAGCTATTTTGGTACATCAGATCATTCATTGGTGAGATCGAAGCCGGGCTCCAAATTGATGTGGGCGCGTTCATGCTTCCGTTTGTAAGCGGGCTGGACACCGGTGTTGGTTTCGAGTAACTGCCGACAGGAGAAATGGATGGAGGAGGGGGAGGGGTCTTGGCCTTTTTCGGTGTTGGCGATTTGTTGTTGTTGCCCTCTTTAGCCTTTTGTTGTTGTCTGCATTTAGCACGTCTGTTTTTGAACCAGACCTGAAAATAGAGGAAAAAATCATATCAATTATTAATAATGTCTGTGATGGATGGATCTATGACTGAATGAATTAATTCCGCGCTGTCAATTAACGTATTAATTAATTAGTGTCGTTTATTGAATGTATTGTTAAACTTGTTTAAGTCCGAGATGTTATAAATCGATTTTACTTGCTGTCAAATGTAGTTTCTAAAACCAGTCGACCTTAACATGCCCTTAATTTGCATATAAATGTAAATTTGAGGTAATTTACGTCACTTTCCCTGAACCTATCTGGGTGTTTTGAAATTGAAATATCATTTATTTAATATTGATTCATATTTTATGTGGAAATTGATTTTTTCTTTATCATTTCCTATGCAATATAATATTGTCCCACCACCAAGAGCGTGTACTGTGTGACTTTTTTGAATTGTCTGGTTAAAAACACACCTGTGTGATAGCAGGCTATCAAAAATGTATTAGTGTTTTTGAATGACTCCAAAATTAATCATTTTTGTAAAAAGTGAAACAATCTATAACTAATTCCATTCAGAAAGAAGTTATATTTTCTTTGCATGTTTCCGTGTCTTAGAAATGGTACTGCAATATAATTGGCGCGAGTTTTCGCTACCTTAGTTTCGTAAATTGGCATTCGATGTAAACGAACGCCTGGCGTTGACTTTGTTTTTACTATGACATGAAAAGATCGGAAGAGTGGTGGATGTCAATGGCAGCATTTCCTTCGTCTGCTTTTATCACAACGCGAGATGTTCGTCTGCTCCAAACAACTGTTTTGTGAACAGGCATATGAACTTCTTTCATTAGCTCAGCGTTTACTTTTTTCTATTGAATGGAGACATAGCCACGACACTGCTTCACTTAAAGATCGTGGCTAATGGATTTGGGATTAAAATCGGGAGTTAATTTCCCGATAATTTTCAAGTTAATTAATAGATAAAAGCAACAGAATCGAATAGATTGTCAATTTCATGCAGAGATGTTTCACCCACGAGTAATTATGATATTAATTTATATTAATTTAGAATTGAACGCGAAACTATCTATATTGTATTATAAATGTTGCCGTTTTAAGTCAAATTTCTAGTTTGTTTTTATTTCTTGGTTTCCAAAGAAAAACATTAAAGCAGACAATAATATGCCAAATTTCGGAAGAATCGATTATAAACTATTTAAGAAAGTGGAACAAATTTCGTTTGGTTTTTCTTTACAGCGTGTCACCGGATTGTTTACCCGTTATGTAAACAAGTGAACAAAAACAGCCACTGGCAAAGTTCCTTACATTTTCTTAAAAAGTCTCAAATTAATAGCAAATGAAAATATTTTCTTTCCAAATATGCGATGTTTTTACAACCAAGTACGGTTCGCTAGAAAAATATCAAAAGAAACTACCATGGCGTTGAATTTGTATTTCTTTGGAATTAAGACGCAAAATTCCTTCACATTATTGATTTGAATAATGAATTCAAATAGACAGAGAAAATACCTCCATTAGCCACTTCATTAGAGTTTGTTTAATTCCCTATAATTGAGTGTGCATACCTTGATTTTGTGTTAAAGTGCCTTTTGATTTGCTGTTACCGATCTTTTTCAGTTGAATTGAGGAAAGGCTATCGTCAATTAGCTATGTCATGTGACAAAAATTACAAAATATGTTATTTCGATATGAAATTATAATTTACCTGTACTCTAGATTCTGGTAGGTTTATCTTGAGCGCCACTTCCTCGCGCATGAATATGTCAGGGTATCGAGTCTTCTGAAACAATGATTCCATCACGTCTAATTGTGCGCGTGTAAAAGTAGTTCTTTCTCTCCTTTGTTTTCTTGGGTTTCCAGACGAGTATGGGGACACTGAAAAGTTTGAAAGGGAATAATTTTATAATAAATGTAAGAGATATGTAATATCAAGTACACCACATGATGAGAATCTTTTTTATCTATTGAAAAACTATTTCTTAGAAAAAAGACAAAATTATAGGTAAATGAAGATATTGTATTCAATATGAAGTCAGTTGTAGCTGATTTCGTACAAGCAAAGTTAAAACTTTTACATGACTATATAAGGGGGAGGGTAGTTTTTATTTAACTTGTTTTTTCTTCAAAAAATGTGCACAGAAGTAATGATTAAGAAATGTAGAAATAAACATGTTTGGTCAAGAAAAGGCATTGACATGTCAAGTGGGAAATTGTTTTGTCATTCGTAGAATTATGACCATACTAATGAACTTTCGTTACAGAAATATATACGGATAATAAGGAATTAATCAGTATTAAAGTTAGAAATCGTCGTTAATCGCCTTAAAGGATAAAATGCTACTATGTGCCCTATACAAAATATTTTACTAAATAATAACCATTGAAAAATGTATTTGTCAACAAGGTGCATAACTGTCTCTATTAAAACGGTATTACACAACCTTGAAAATATTGTTTCTTTAAAATATAACTGCTAGTACATGACTCAAGTTCCTAGGAATGCGAATAATAATCTGAATAATTCATCAAACTTTGAAACATATAAATAGCCGAATATAAATAATTCATCGCAGTTATTTTGTAACATAAAAAGTCCCATTTAATTCAATGTATAAAACACTGAAATAATGTACAAGTCACAATCGATGTTCACAAAATGTGATGTGAGCGTGACTGAATGAAAAGAGTGCGTTTCGAGAATACCAAAATTATTTTCTATTTAACGGAAAGAATGAACATGATTTTCACATCTCTTTTTACTCCCGAAGAAATTGTGAGAATGGCCAGAATGAACTTGATTTTTCGCACGAAATTTGCTGTAATCTTTTGATTCCTAGGTGAAACAATTGATATCCTAGTTGTTGGGAATCTTAACTTTGGGAAAAACTTATATCAATTCCTGCTGTTCACATGTTTTAGGTATTTGACCCTATCCCCTCTGTTTTGTTACCAGTCCTAATTTAAAGAGCCATTATTCCCGCCCATCCAATCCAACGTTGTGACCATAGCGATATTTTCTTAAGTCGTTCTTTCCTTTGACTTTCAGCAGACGACAGTTTTGCCATCAAAGGGATGTCTTTAGAGGAGCAACAACGGGCGGGAATAATGTGTTTTTGACAGTTTTATGTCAGACAAACTTATTTATGTTCATTTTTAAGAATGATGTTGGGTTGTGTCTATGTGAACTAAAGGCTATTTGGTGAAAACTTTAACAGTTAACGGAAATGAGCTTGTTTGATTTTCTATCATTTCAATATTTAAATTTTCAATTTTATCGGCGTTCATAAAATAAAATGTTAGAGTTTTATTATTGAACTGTGGTTTCTATCGTACGCTTCATTTACAATACTGACATAAAATGTAAATACGAAATGGAAACTGTTAAAAGAAAAACGCCGGCGAGCTAATTTCCATTAGAATGACAATTTTGCTGTCCCTTTTACACCGGGCGTTCGCTTGGATCCATAGCATATGAAGGAAAACATTTATTTTCTATCTAAAAAATTACTGAACGTTGCTGTATTTAAATGAACGCGACAATTTCAGTATGTTTGATAAAAATGAAAAAGTTTTTGATTAACCTAAATCGTACAAGAGTCGCAGCATGACTTTTGTGAAATACAATTAATTGGGTACGACTTCCAGTGGCGCTACACAAAACCGGGTATTCACGGCGGTAAGCCATGCGCTTGCTTGTACGGCATCCCGCTGTATAAAGAGTTGTGATGTACTTTATCTGCGCGGTTGGTCGAAGGCTCGTTACATATATTCCCTAGGCACCAGGTGTGTGGGATATATGAGAAATTATTATAGTTTTTAATATATACATATATTTTTGTCATCAGACACACACCTTATTTTCAGTTCATTTACCCAACAGAATTCACCATAACTTAAGTTATAGTTAAAGGAGAGACCTACTGGCTTTAAAATCCGAGGAAAGGCCTACAGGATATCGAGACATACGCCAGTGCCAAGACGAAACCATAATATAGATATTTATATATGTACTTACTTTGATATCCCATAGCGGGGTGCATCATGTCTACATTAGGTGATGACAAACTTATTCCATTCACGCTGTATGCACCGGGCTTGTGTGAGCTCACGGGTGGGTATGCCATTGACGTCATATCCGGATGCAGTTGTGGTATATGGTGATGTTCTGACGGGGTTGGATATTCAGGTTTAATGTAATCGGGTTTGCCAAAGTCTTGTTTGGAATAAGGGGATTCTTGTAAGCCTATGCCCGTATCTGGAAAATTATAGAATCTTGTTTAGTTGTATTCTTGATTAACTTTGAATATATTCATTCTAAACAAAATAGTCCAGTATAAGAGTGATGGCACAACAATAAATTATAAAAAAAACTCAAATTATAACTACATTGTAATACATTTTGACATTCACTTTACAAGGTGGTGGAATTCTTAAATAAATAACGTGTCGCTTTGATTAAAGAATAAGGCATGTTTTGGGAACTAAATAAACACATCTATTATGTGTAAAAATGAACGCATTCTCTGTGTTATTCTCATTAGCATATTTCATTTGACAGCAATGATTTCCCCATTCATGTAGAAACAGTGTAGCACTATGTTTATAAAGACGTGTTAATGGAACAATCACGTGGAGGTGATTGGCACATCGTGTCCTTTTATAGACAAATATGCGGTGACGTGAGAGAAAACAATACATGAGAAATTGAGCAAAATGTCTAGATTTTATTTCCGATGAAGGATCTTAATTTAAAATTGTATTTTATTCATCAATATTTAATTTACACTATGATTATAACGAATAATAATAAATATATTTAAAGAAATATATGTATAAAAATACAACTCCGTAACTTATTATTTCATTTATTGATACATATAAAACTAAGTATCGGTCATTTTCGTTTTCTGCTTGCATTTTTAAATACACCCAATATTTTATATCAAATGCCCGAATAATGTGAAAAATAAAACTGATGCGCTTAAAAGATCTTATTAAAAAGAAAAAAACAACAATATTATTACCTAAAGTTTTAATATGATTGAATTAAGTAATGCAAAATACTAATCTGCAAAAGCTGAAATGAGTGGGAGTGAGGGGTATATAGACTTCCCTTCCCCATCATAGCTTATATGTATTGTATATTTCACAAATACATGTGTTAAATATCATAATATAGGTTTCTTGAATAAAAAAGTACGAAGTGTTTATATTAAAGAACGTGACTTATGGATCACCAACTTTATTAAGATATAATTTCGTAATTATAAAAAAATGTATCCAAACAAACCTCAAATATCAAAATTAAAATGTGTTGTATATATTATTTTAAAGAAAATTTTATTTACATGTTAATAAATTTAATTGTTACTTCTATTAATTTTGTATATCAATTTCAGCAAATGCAAGTTGTATATTTTGTTAATTTTCAAATACTATTTTGTGTTGCCTCCTCTGATAGTTTATTTGTTTTTTATATTTAATGTAAGATTTTTGAACACTTGACTTAAAGTGTTAAAGCACTAATCTACAACCTTCATATTTTTATACATAATCTGAAGAACAAATACATTAAAAGCTGATTACCAACTTAAATCTGTAGTTAATACAAAAAACGTTCTAAAATTTAAGTAATTGTACAAACTTTTTTGTTGTATTTTGTTATCATCTGAGAAGACACTTGTAATAAAGATGAACTACTAGTAGTTTAGTTTATTTTATTGTTTGTAATGAAATATGATAAAAACAGATTTTTTTTTCTATAAATTTCATCACCTTAAATAAATGTTTAATACATATTTATATGTTGTAAAAAAACAAATTTTCTATATAATATATTGAATATAATTTTGATTTTGAACTTACTATAATACTATAAGGAATACTTTCAACTGGACAACGCCGCATCCAAAAGAAATTCAACAGGATATGGGATATGTTTGAAAAAAGAAAAAAACACATACAAATTATTTTTAAAATAAATCCATAATTTTAGCTCACCTGGACTACTTGCTGGAGATTTGTCCACGTGATGCAGCGTCTCTACAGCGTTCCCGTCCTTGTCTACGTCCTCTGAAGATGACAAGAGTTGTTGATTATACATGTACCCCATCATCATATCACCGTTTCCCGGCCTTGATTCAGTATCCAGCATCTTGAATCCGGGGAATTTTAGAAATTAGCAATTTGAAATCACTTAAAATGATCACTTTAAATCGCGATTTGGGTAAACTCCTAAAGCCTGACTTTACGATCAGAAAAAAAGTATTAAGAAAGTTTAATTCTCTAAGTACAGTGTTAGATTTAGTAGTGACCGTTTCTATTCTAAATCCCTAGATTTATGATAATCCCAACACGTGGTTTCGTGTTTACATACGATAATCCGTAGTTAAAACAGTAAAGAAGTGCAATATGCGCATGCGCCGTAAGAACGGGTAGATTTTAACCCCGCCCTAAATCCCACCCACTAATTGGCAGTTTGGTCGAATTTGTTTGTCACATTGATACAAAACAGTTTTAGACTTGTAAATAAGTTTTCAAACTTTTACCCTTGAAAGTGAGATTGTTTCAAACTTGAATGCATTTGATGTACCGCAGAATTAAGCGGGGGAAAATGATTTGAAATATGAGCTAAATGAAATTAGTAATTAAAAATAAATAAATAAAATATATATAAAAAATATTAAGTTAAAGGAAACCTAATTTTCATTTCAATAAAAATTCGCTGGATATACCCTGTTTAAATGAAAGCCTTATATTACATTTTTTTTTCAATTTTCAAAATGTGTCACGGTTTTTATATTTGTTTTATAATGTTAGCATAAGATCGGCGACAGAAAATTTGGGCTGAATAACGTTTTGCCCGCAAATTGTATTTTTAGTCTAACCAAATATATGCGCGTAAGAAATTGGATCGGAAAGATTTGGTTTGTTTATCCAGTCGGTGTATTTTCATAGTGATATCCTGAGTTAAATATGTTAGAAAGAAAAGAAAACACGGTTCGTCCTGATCAAATATGTCATTTATATGTTCTTCTTCCTCCGGAAATTTACCTTAGAGAAATGAAAGCGAATGTATGAATATAACTGTTTCTTATAAATCGTATATTCTTGCAAATCATAACCCAGTCTTTCCTAGACGAATTATCTCTGTATAAGACTAAGAAAAAGGCGCAGTTTCCGGAAACCATTCATAAACATTTATAAAACAGAGTAAATACAACCGTGCCATCAAAATTAACAATATTTATTCCGGTGTTTTCAAAACTTTCCCCAAATTTGAAAGTCAATGGTGTCCTATTTGTATAAATCGTTCAAATATTTAGTGAGAATCAGTTACATATAGCGTCAAAATCATTTTATAAAGTGACAATTTATTAATTCAATAGTAAATATTTGATCTGTTTCGTTTTAGCTAAGATGACGTAAGACGTGAAATATATTCCTCCATCCAGTACGATTTTAGGCAAAATGGTCAAAGAGAGAGAGGAAAAAAACACGCACAAGAAATATCAGTATCTTTCTTCTAAAATTTTTGCTGAACAAGGCAAGGAAGGCAGTTTATGACCGATACAAAAGAAAACATTTAAAGACAAAATTGATAAATTATGAAACCACTCAATTCTACAACATGTAAGATATCAAACTAAATTACAGTAAAAACAATTGCAGATATTTTGATAAATTGAAGAGTCGATCGTATTTACTTACGACTTTATTTCTATAAACACATCTGATAAAAACTGTGCAGTGTCAACTAAGTGACATAATATTCGATTAGACAAATTCGTCCAAATGGTTAAAACTTAAGTGAAACCTTTTATTTGCAATGGTCAGATGGGGTCGAATTATCTTTCTATGTCAAACAAGAGGGATGTTTCGGTCTGTTTTTGTTCTAATTTGTTGAGACAACACAGTTTTTAAAATCGATGTAACATGGTAACTTTAACTTTAGTGGTAAGACATTCTATAGGTATTCGCGGAAGTTTTAGTTAATTAAGCACGTTCTTCTTACAATCATTTATCTTAAATATTTAATCAACATACTGACACTCAAACATGTATAATCATGGCATTTATAGTTTCATTTTTATCTACATTACAATATATTTATACAACATCTGACAAAATGAGATACTGAATCCCATCTTCTGATCAAAACAAACAAGAAAAAAATCGGACATGATAATTTCGATAAGACGTGTATTAGATATGTGTTAGTCCGAATAAGGTCAGTTAAGTATTGACTTAAATGTATTAAATCATTTTAAGTCTATGAATCAAGTGTATTAAAGCTAAATGCACTAGGATGTTTATATATTAAGATTACACTAAGCTGTTTTAATTAGTAATTAGAATGAATCGAGGAGAAGTCGGACATTTACTGCATGATGTTTACTCTTGTACTTACTCCTTTAATTCTTGGATTATAAGATTTGGATCACTTGATTAATATGAATAAATCGTGTAAAATATGTTCTCTATAAACCGTTAATCATAAAATTGTCCGTTTTTTTTTTCATACCGTAAACAGAGGACACGTGCTTTTATTCTGATTGTCAAGAAACACAATTTATTTAAGAAAATAATTCTATATGACCTTGTGATGCTGGAGAACTTTTGAAGAAGAAATAAAATATTTTATTTGTAGTAACGTATACATACAGTAGAGTACAATACATATGATAAAACATAGAAATTCTATGATCTGAGCTGACTTCACATTGCCAAATGATACATGACTGTATCACTTTAAAATTATTATAAATGCATAAATATGAACAATTGTTTGCACTTAAAAAAATGTAAAAGATAAAATCTAGCTACACAATAACATTTAATGCCAAAATGTGATTATGCATAGAATGTTGAAAAAAGAAATATAGCTATTTGATACATTTTGGTTGTGAAAAAGATCATCATTGCATTTTGTCGTGTAAGCATGACATAAATGAGATAGATTTGAACATTATATCCTGACTGAACAATTTACATGAATCTAACACTTTCCTCAACCTCATCAACAAAAATAAACAAATCTCGATTTTATATTAAAGTCTGATTTGAATTTTTAAAGAAATCAACTTCAAACGAAATCTGTTTCACGGTATGAAATCATCACGACGCACTGTAATAATAACATACACGCCTTCTAATGAAAATTTACATAGCACAGGTGCGATCAGATACTTTCCCCTATTCAAAAAGAGCCCATGCTACGTACATATGAAAACAAATTATGAAAAATGAGAAGTTGGTGACAAAATTCGCAACATACCGGAATCCGAAATACTCCTTTCGACTTTCATTGATGTATATTTAATATCGTCGTAGTCGCAAGCTATCTCGACAGGCATTTTCCGTTTTTTGATGAGACGCTTAGGTAATATGTAGAAAAATATGTGTAGGCCAGTACAAGTGGTCACTCGAATTTCACGATGCGAAAATTAGGGTCAATTCAACAATTGATAATGATATGACTGTGTTAACAATATATGATTCATTTTCAACCGTTTGTTCTCATTTCATTCAAGAGTTTCACCCCGAGGCCCTTTTCCTTAAAAATCGTTCTTTTCGCTTTTTTGTAAATAGAGAATAAATCAAATAACGGTATTTTATGATTGTCCTAATTGAGTGGTTTCAATTTTTATCAGCTGTCGAAAATTGTTTTCATACGGTTGAATAAATGAGACCGCAATATATACTTCATATAAACGAAATGCAGATTACAAGTTTCTCGTGCAATTTTTCGACTTAGACAAACAATATCAAAATTGAAATCGTATTAAAATTTTATTAAATGACATACATTGATAAAAGTTAATTTCTTTCCGGGTGATATAGTTATAATTTGATATATCTGTAGCTGATATGATACTATACACACATATTAAATCAGATAATTGTTCAAATTACAAGCTTACCTTATTAACTTCTGATTTATATTCGTCTTATCTTGTCTGCTAATGAGCTTTTCTTAATCCGTGTCCTTTCTACACTTAGATAGTTAAAACCATTTGGCAGCGTATTTTATTAAGTATTTTCGGCTTTTTGTTTAATACTAAGCTCCTCGCAACGTCTTATTCCCAGCTTTTTGATCCGCAATTTCTTCTGTAACTCTGTGGAGAATTACCTTAGTCCTGGAATAACGGCTTAAGAAAGCTTATGTCTTCAAAAATGTTACTACAATTTTTGATAGATCACAATATGGTTTAAGCTCCTAAGTACGGTAGAATAAATAATCGGGACGGCCTCTTTCACAGACCGCCAACCAATGAAATCGCTTCTCCAGCATACTCCTCCGTGATAACTGGTTAAAGCAACGGCAAAAAATCAATGGTGAATCCTTGATTAGCGAGATAAATAAACAAACGCAAGAAAGAGACAATTTCTTCTTCTTTTTTATTTTGAAGTCACTGTAATGTTCAATCGGTAAAATGATTTGAATAAATATTAAACGACAAAACTTAATAAAGCCACTTAATCACTCGAAATGATGTTTAAATTTCTTGATCCGATTTAAAGATGGGGCTGTACAAATGAATTTAAATCAATCTTAAATCACTTCTTATAACTTTGCATTTTAAGAGTAAATCTCAAAAGTCGCCTTTGGAAGTATTAAAGTAAATACGTCTTAGGATATTTAGAGATTTTAATAAATCATATAAATATGTTTAGAAGATTTGCACGAATATATAAAGCCATTTTTTCAGCTAATATTCTTCAAAGTTCTCCGCATCATAACGCGAAGTGAACATTTTTTTAGTTCGGTACATATTGAAAAAAAATTGTAAATTATGGAATATAATTCGAGAAGGATTTTTAGGAGCTAAAAATAAGCACACAACCCGGAATGTTTTTAGTGCGGTTCTGCTAGCCTACTTTTTTTCTCCACAAAAGCAGTGTTAAATGTTTTAAAACAATACTTGCATTTACATATATATTTAGACACGTCTAGCTTGAGATAATAGAATTAAGTCATTTTTTTAAGATACATGTTTAGTTTAACCAAGCTCAGCAATTGGATCGGGATCCTATAACTTTCGCTATATTAAGTGATTGACATACGTATACGTCTGTGCTGTTCGCAGAATTTTGTGATAATGTTGTTTATATAAATATATTGTCTTCTAATAAACATATACATGTATGCGATTTTCAATTTTCGAAGTTTTATTTTCCAAATCAATGCAGTTTTAAGGTTGTTAAAATGCATTAATTTAGTTTTCCCATGGGTGCAGAGGGGAACATGTATCAAGGTCTTTTCTTTGCCTATCACCTCTTGACGTCCAATGATGAAAGAAAATGTTCAAAAATGGAAAAAAGTGAAGTGGTATTACCATAATAATGGCAATTTTAATTTTAATTTCCTCCGAAAAATGGATGACTTTAGTGAAAGGGATGGACGAAACCCGGAATGCGTTCAGCGTTCATTGCCTGCAATCGAGGTCTTTGAACATAGTGTCGGGAAACTGTCCACCGCAACAATAAGATGTATGATCAGGGACAACGGAAACGCCCGTTCTCAATTGGTGTCTGAAGTATCTAAGAATTTTTATTGGCTTCCGAAATAAAAGTGAAAAAGAATTGTTTAAATGGGTATAGTGGATAAAGGGCCTTAGTAAAAAAAATATATTGAATTTAATTTTGAAAATGGCAGTAGTTGAAATCGAAAGACAATTTTTTTTGTTTATACTACTGAAGTTGCGATGTTTCAAGGTTAATTTTATGTGAAAAATGCATACAAATATCTTTATATTTTTAATATAAAATAAGATGAAAACATTAAATGGAACAAAAAAGAAATAATGAAAACATTTTCTTTAAAGCAAAAAAAGGTGATAATAATAATAATAATAATAATGATAATAATAAAAAAATATAATAATAATAATAATAATAATAATAATAATAATAATAATAATGATGATGATAATAATAAAAATAATGATAATAATAATAATAATAAAATTAATAATAAAAGAAAATAAAGTAATATCTAACTAATATCATTTCGTGAATATTGGGAGGAAAATATATTAAATATTCCTTAATAATTAATGTTCCGTTGAAAATTGCATAGAGCACCACAGGTACCGAAATATTGATCACTAGCTAACTCATAAAGCGGCACATCAAAGGCTAAATATTTGATGATGAATTATTAGTGTATTGAAAAAAATGTCAGGTACATTGTATACCGACAAAGATACCTAGATTAAAAAGTTACGTAACAAACACTTTGATGATAATACCAGCTCAAGATGAGTGTTTTTCAACAAGTTTTTATTGAGGACGGAACATAAAAACACCGACCTAGAATGGCTCTTTGGGTCTTCATCATAACTAATCAACTTTTCTAGAGTAAACATTACCTGTGTAAAAAAGACCAAACGCAGTCGATTACTTTGCCGACTTAGTTTACAAACTGTACGCGTGGATTGTAAATATTTTGACAAATGTTTGTTAACGATACGTAATTACATTTCGCTAAAGGTGACAAAACACATCAACATTATGAAGCCAAGAGTCGAGACATATAGTGTTAAATGTTTCGTACATCTTTTTGTATCGTTGATTATTTTGTTATAAATTCGCACCTCTTTTCCAGTAAAATAAGAGAAGGAATTTCTTGTTTTGCCGAAAAATGGCGATAAGATCAACATAGAAATACTTGTAAAACCCTTTTGTTTAGGACATATTTAAGCATATTTTTCTTCAGATTTTGATAACAATTTTCATGCAAATTAAAATATAATACAACAATGCGGAATTCTAAAGTCATAATCAACTTGATTGTAAGATAGTTCAGATCACGACAGGTAGTTCTTTACAGCAAGTTCTTTCATGTCTAGGACATAAATGAGACAGCGTGCGTAAATTTGGTCCATAAAGTACCGCACCCAACATGTTACCGGGATAATCCATAGGACTGCCGTCGGATTATCCCGAGATTATCGGCGAATTAGCTTAAATATATAATCTCTATCGGAACATGATCGCCAACACTTGTTTCTCCGTTTAAGATTACGTTATCATTTTTAATAACTGTATTATTTGATCAAAATCATGTTGTCGTAGAAAGATCAAATCAAAAGTTGTCGGCACATGTTTTGTACAAAATATATACAGGGATTGAAGGTCATCTTCAATAGTACTAACTTACAGAAAATTATCCATTGTTGCCATGGAATTCTACATATTTTCAAAATACTGTTTATAAATATATTTTATCCGAATCTAATTTTATATGGCGAAGAAAAAGCTATTTACGTGTTCAAGTGACGCTATTTTCATAAAAGAAATCTTACACTACATAAAACGATACTTGTTTCAGTAGTGTATGTTACGTCAACCACAATTTCTTAAAGTAATTATGTTCTTAAAAAAAATCAACACGTGTCTCAGAGCTATGTCAAGTTTATACTATAGATAATTTCTTAAATGAAAAGCTCTCAAACGTCTATATACTACTGAAAGTTACTATTTCTATTTAGAAAACCATCTAGAATATATACATAGGTTATATAAGTCTAAAAATAGCTGCGACAATGTTCTAAGTTTGCCATTCAATGTTTTCTTCGGCTCAAATTTCTGCTTCATAAGGTACAATACTGCTATAAACGGAAAGTATCGAGCAAGACTGTCGGGGGAGGGGGAGAATGATGTTAAAACAAGTCTTTAGAGTATATGATATATAAGAACGAAAAAATTACACTCGGGGAGAATCTCTCTTGATAATGCTATTATTTTGTATACGGAATAGTATGCTTAGTAAACAAAAACAGACTAAAATAAAACATACAACTTATTTAGAATTCTTCGAAGAAAAACTATTTCTGTTTATTGTACCATTTATAGCCTATCTTAAGATACCTGTTGAAAGATGATGGTCTTTTAGTTCTAAAAAAAAAGGTTGTAGGCAGACATATTTTAAAGTCACCATAAAGCTAATTTATCCATTAATGCGTGGTAGTTATTAATTTTATAAAGAACAGAACAAAATATTTTTAATTATGTAAATTAAAGGCATGAAAAAGAAATCATGTGGTACGTTGCGACATATATATCAGCAAGAGAGCCTTTAATTTTCAATCATTTGCAAACTTATTTTCTAGAGGCAATATCTTTCGATCTCTTAATCTTTTATATTTCAGCCACCATATCACAGAGTTGTATTTTGATTAATTGAGTCCTATATTTGACTTAAAGATTGTTCTTTTGTAATAAAGATACACAAAGAATCCACCACGGTACGTCCACAATCCTCTCAGGTACATTTAGAGAACGTCAGTGCGCCTGTTTTAATGAACTGCCCCTTTTTCCAAGAAAGTTTAAGTCACGTGAAGTAATATCTAAATGAACAAAGATCCATGGTATCTGTAAGATGCTGGACTTAATTAGAATATTCTTTTACTTCATTACGTCGTTGATGAACCGACGGCAACTACAAAGCAGAAATTACATTGATTTTACAGAGTTTTACACAATTTGTGATTCTAATCGGAAACAAAAATTACGGTGCACCTGACTTCCGCGGATTTGACAAATATGGCGGCCGTAATTAATTTGATTACAAAGTGACGACTGAAAAAGTACCGTTATCTAACACTGCAAATATCACCGAAGATCAAACACTGCGGCGACAGAAGAGTGTTAAAATCCCTGCTGATTAGACTTCCCCAGAATCACTCGGCCTTTAACCTGAGAATAATTCCAAATATGAAAATATTGACCCTGAATGTGGTTTCGTGAAAATGGGAGGCTCAGTCAATATGCTCAGACTTAAAATTGCCACATTCAATCTTTGTTAAGATCATTTAAAAGTTTTCCTAAGCACTTGAAAATAATTCAAGCCGCATGCTGACTTTTCAATTTGCTAGCATTTTCTAGCTCCGTGGACATCTGCGACCCTAAATGTATCGTTTTAGAATTTTCTCGCGCTGCATGACCTCGGGACCTGAGGGTCAATTCCAAAGGTTAGAATCCTGAGGGCAGATGCAATGGATAAAGTATCTTGTCTAAAACAAAAAAAGTTGATGCCAAGATTTTTATGGCAATGCAAACCGGCGAGAATCCACTTTTATGTTTACTTAGCAATTTTGGAGGGAAATACAAATATGATGAATGCAGCAGTCATAGGCGTATGTAAAAAGGGAGAAGGTTTCTCAGATGTTAGGATGTGTTTGACAGCAGATCAGATTTTAAATATATTTTGTTCAATATCACAGATGATAATTGAACGTTTCTGTCTGCAATTGTAAAATATTCGTACTAAAAACAACCAATTCTGTTATACTGCATTTGTTGAACCTTTATCTTAAAGCATTCATTATGCGGCTGCATTAACCTTGTATATATATGAACCATGTACCGGTTATGACTCCACACATGTGGGTGCTCTAATATATATATTTGTATCAATGTGGAAAACACATTAACGATTCTATTCATCAGTTTCACAAACGATTTAAATGAAAACTCAACCGTGAATATTACTATTACCGAAAATGCAAATTAGTCGTAAATCTACATAAGATTATGCCATAACTCAACCATATAGTTCGCCACTTACAGTGACGCTCAAAACTTCTCACATGCTTACTTTTAGCCCGAACAATCTTCGGGAAAGCCAATATGGTAAGTTACGATATTTATTAAGAAAAGTTTTGTTCTATAGATTTTTTTGCCATATTAACTACATATGAACAAATATAATTAACATTATTTGGATGACAATAAATAGCCAGACTTATAAACTAAGCTAAAATGCCCGGTTGTTATCTTATGTATATACAAGAAACAACAACTGCACAAATGGCAAATAAATATTGCCTGTAGCTTTTGGTATGAAGTGTAGTTTGAAAAATGTTGAAACTTTCAATGTTGGTAAAACATATTGATGAGTATTGTAGAATTGAAGACGAGCGGACCACCTTATAGCGGAAGGATCACTGATTGTCACCTACTTAAATACTTTACAACTCAATTAAAGAGAACTATGCAAAAGTGGAATGTATGCACACGTATGTGAAAGGACAACACCTATATCTTACCCCAGGAAGTTTTGCTAAATTTTACATGCCCGACTATCTTCAATAGATAATTAATTGTAAATTCAACACATGTATTCCGAAATGTTATTAATTGCACGTTCCCATTGCTGCACATTAAATATATGATACAAACACGTTGACTTGAGTGTTTCTATCTACAATGTACCTATCTACCTGTTACTTTTCATTGCAAAAACCTATATATGGTGTAAAATGATTTAAAAATTGTATTTCTTGCACATTATAATGATCTTACAGCTCTCTTTTTGGAACTCAAGTTTGGATTTATGTTAGATCCAAGTGGATTGTTCTGCAATGGACACATTTTCCATATGAATTTCAAATATTGATTAAAATGATAAAAATGTATCATTTTGATACTCTTATAGAATATTATCTGTAAAAAAATGTTGATAAAGTTGAAAGTGATTCAATATGAACAATTATATGATGTTCTACAACATTGTATTATCTGTTATATAAATATGCATTATAGCGGCTCATGTATCGCACACTTTCCAACATCATCTATATATATTTCTTCCGTAGTTGTGTCTAATATTTAATACTATCAACGTTATTATAATTATATTATATTACAGACCTTTCATTATAGACCACCTCATATTTAACTGAAATTACAAATCCAGAAGTTTAGTTGCGACAACATCATATTATAATGTTTCCACCTAGCCTTCAAAGATAGGGCATATTTTGCTCATAATTATATGTTTTCGCAATTTTAAAACTGTTTACATTATTATGTTTAAAGTATACTTTGGTGACATTGGATGGGTTATGGATGGGTCATGTGAATGGAGGTTAAAAGTGGGTAATGAATTATTTGCTCAGTACGGTTATTTTGCCAGTATATAAAAGAATGATCATTTTCATGTTTGCATAATTCATCATGTTTTTGGATGATACTCTGATTTGTAATTTAAATGTTTACACAATGAAAATAGCGTGATGTGGGACCAGGCCACACACATGTTTTTCCTAACTTATAAACGTCGGGTTTCGCTTAAGTCGGTGCTTGGGGAGGGGGGCGTAGACGGTCCACAAAAAGGCTGAACCAAACCGAGCCTGCAATATTTTCAATTTTGCCTGTTTGGGCGCTCTTTAGGATCAGGAGCTATGCTGTTCGCTTACCAACTCTATTACAAGTAGAGAAACTGATAGCGAACAGCATGGATCCTGATCAGACTGCGCGGATGCGCAGGCTGGTCTGGATCCACGCTGGCCGCAAACGTGCTATGTTGGTTTTGTCATGACGCGGCTCAAATACAAGCTGTTTTATGAATGGAATAACAATGACGTATAAATGCAAATATCTTACTATTTACGTGTTAAGCTTAAGATTTCACAAAATAATCTCTATTTATAACCCTATACAAATGTTATCTTATCTTGTCTTAATGTAACACTGACGATTTATTGTCTAGAAAAAAATGATTTTCATTTTCTTACCTACATTAAGATTAGCCTAGAATCAAGATATATCCTTGAAACTAAAGATGCATTGTTTTATGCATCCATTTTCTGATTAAAAAATATTTGCTTCTTTAAATGGTGTAACTATTACCGTTCTTTCACATTTGATTTGTTTTTGTATCTTTTTTAAAGTTGAATAAATATTAAGACATTGTGTGAAGCGCTAATCAATCTGTAATGAATATCTTTAGTGTGACTTCTTATATAGATGGTTTGAGTAAAGATAACCAGTTTGAACAAATTTTCCGCTTTTTAAAAATTAATTCATTAAATCTTGCACATGCCCTTATATAAAGAAAATAATATATTTTGAATTTAAGCGACAACATACATGTATAAACATTGTCCGAATCACAACAGGATGTAATACACGATATTTTTTTGATCTAATTGCCCTTTTTTCTGCACAAAGACTAGTGTTTTGTTAATTGCATGTTGAAATATATTTTAGGAAACTCTTAAGAGCTCTGTACACACGGATATCCTATCTGTCGAAACTTGGTGAAAAGAAAGCAGAACTAATTGCTTTTATTTAGTGTTATAGTTGGTTAGATAGTACTTTATTACACGTTATTTAAACGTTATATTTACAGATTTATCTTGGAGAATACTAGTATATGACGCAATTTGAAACAAACCCTGTTCTAATACTAGTAGACAAGATTTTTAGTACAATTATATATTTTATATAATAAGTAACATAAATGCTTAACTGTCAAGTTTGTATTAAAAGATACATAAGTTCTTTTTTTTATTTTGTTATATTATCTATAAAAGTATTATATCGTCGGTCATTGGTCATCAACGAATAACATAAGCAATCTACTAGTATATGAAGAATGACTGAAGTAATTCGAAAGATATTTGGCCAGAAAGTCAGTCGTAATATGACATCATTGTGACCAGATGTTTGTAAAGTATAGAATTAGTTTGCTATTTACATTAAAATAACAACTCAGATCTCCAAAAATGACATGTCCTGAAGTTATTTTTTTCTTGCATAATTGGCTGTCATTCTATTCACAGACAGTGTCTTGTAGTGTTTTAACATTGGAGGCAGCCAATCGCAGAAGGCGTTGTATTATTGGATTACATCTGAGTGTGATATTATAAGTCGCGTGCGCGTGCATCAATAGTCGTCTGCCAACCAAATCTCTTCTGCTTCATGGACGCAAAAATTAACAGCTTTGGGTAATGAATAAATAGAAAACAAACCGGAGTAATTCACTGGAGTTTCGAGATATCATTCTATTGCTAATCAAGTGAAGAGAAACGTTCGGTAATTTGTCCGAAGCAGACGTAAAAAAGCAGATGAAAATTAAAGATATCCTTATCTGGATAAAACACACACACTCTCTCCCACTAACAGTGGATTTGGGTATAAGAGGTTAATCTATATTCAGAAATCCAAGAAATGTTCAATACATTGCTTTCTAGGATGATCAGAATAAACACAAAATTCTCAGAGATGTTCAACTCTTCCTTAGAAAATATTGCTCATGGTAAAATGGTAAAGATACACACATAAATAAAGACATACTGTAGCTCGTTGTTTCTTTTACAATATAATTTCTACATTGAAGTCACAACTGATAAGTTTATACAAATGAATTTACTTAAATAATGTTAAATAAGGGTTTATCTTTAACATTTTTCTACAACTAAAAAAGAAGATACAAATACATTGTAAATGAAGATATGTTTAGCTAACTTCTAACTTTCCTGATGTTACTATATTATTGCATTTATAATCTACGAAGCAATTGTTGCTTTTTGACGTCATTGGAAGTAGTGCATAGCCATCAATCAATTTATTTGACATTTCGAGAGATGCACCTAATTTGAAAATATTGTAATTAGATTTGATAGCACAGATACTGAATGAGTTTTTCAATTTCAAATAAACTTTTTATGCATTTAAATCAAATACTCACAGCGTTTATAATCTGTGTTAATTTAAAATCTCACTTCTAGTTTTTCAGCGAATGAGCATTGGTAATCGGGCGGAAGTAATATGGCGGAATATGTAAATAAAGTTCCGCAGTAATACAAGAAAGTAAATGGGGACCTTCTTTGCCGGTGACTAACTTTAATGGTTTCATATATAAGTTTCATGCATGGTTACATTTTGAATATTAGGGAAAGATCCTCATATTTTGTTTTCACATACGCTATGGCGCAATTTTACATTAACATGTACATTTGTATCTAATTTATTTTGTGCTCTGATGTACTTACTCTGTATATCTTAAACTTAAAATGGCGGGGGAAGGATCTAGCTCAGGTGTATTCTTGCGAGACCATAAGACATTATGTTGTCGATACTTAAGAAACAGTTGACTAGACTCTCCAATCTCCATCAATCAATCAATCAACCAATCAATCAATCAATCAACCAATCGATCGATCGATCGATCGATCGATCAATCGATCAATCGATCAATCAATCAATCAACCTAATAACTTGAAAATATGGACATCGATTGTTTAAAATGATAAACAAAAACTAGCCCCAAGCCATAATCTTTAATTTTGCCATTAAATTTCGGGTGGTCGAAGAGTGTTATTGACTGGTTAGAAGTCTGACAGGCTGTATGTAGCAGTAATAAAATGTCGGAACATTATACCTTGTTACAGCGTCAGGACAGCGATCTAGCCTCGTCCAAAATCTTTTATAATACTTAAAAAACTCCAACGCAAGATATCATTCCCAACCAGTTTACATGCAAGGAAAATTTAAATGCGATTTGAATGACAGTTCCTATATCACTTTACTAAAGAGAAACGCGCGTTTTAAATCAAGGAATTAGCCGTGCACGCGTAGCACGTGCCTAAGGTAATAAGACACGTGCATACCAGCTTATCTTTATACCTTTGGTGGCGACATTGACTGTAAGGTCGTAGATAGTTTAATACAATACAAAGCTACTGTCAGTTAATTAGAATATAATTATCTATCATTTCGTTGCTAAAGAAAATCAGAAATTAATTAAAAGCAAAATCAGTGCGTGTCGCGTGCAATCGATACATTGATTGATGACAACAAGTTTTTGATACATTGCAAAAAGAGGATTGCAGAGAAATATGACATTGTAATTAGGGTTTTAATAGAGATAACTGGCAACATATACACAGACATATGCACATGTATTTCCCCTGACACTGTCACTAGCTTACCCATCTTTTAAGCTTAAAAGTCTTTTGTCTTCATCTAAATACGGTAATAAATGAACCTTCATTACATTAAAATACAGTCATACGGGTACCTTCATTACATCATATATATGTACCTGTAGGGATTTCATCTAATATACTGTATATTTACCTTGTTAACATCTGATATTACATGTATATATCTTCATTAGATCATATATGTATACCTTATAAAATCTAATATATTTTAATGGTCTTCGTTTTGACAATAGTACTTTTTATATAAATTACTTTAAACATTATGACCTAACCATTTTTTTTGTTCCACTTGACTTTGGTCTCCCTGGCGACTTACCTTTGCAAAAACTTACCTTTAATATCGTGGAAAAAACAACAACGAACAAACAAAACCAAAACACATATATTATTAAATTCAACAGTTTGTTTTATGGACACTATAGGTTTGAACGTCTTCATCTTGTCAATGAGTTCTATTTTTAGGAAGTCTAGTTAAGTTTAATTCGACAATTATTTAAGCTTTCTTTTATTCCGTGTGGAATCATAGGATATTGAAACTACTAAAATCCCTACAGTTTACAACATTCTGATATTAAAAATAACCATGTCAAACAGTAAGACTTCGTTATTTTTGAGTAATCTAAATTAATTTAAAAGTCTAAACAAAGAATCATTTGAAGCTGTTAGCGAGAGAATTTTGACATGTATCAAAATATAGCTAAACCCTCATAATCTATGAAGAGATGTCCACCCACCATCTCGAAATTCGAGCGCTGGAATCAAAAAGTCAAGGGGAATTCAAGCATCGATTCTGAGTTCAAATACTTTCTCTGTATGAATGACAAATAATACTAAATCTGTTTCGATGAATTATTATTGCAAAATGATATATGAACTCCAAAATGCATGACACAACATGTATAAATAATATGTATAATTTGTTTAAAATAATATATAGTTATATTGTATGGTTGAAAAATAAATGCTATAGAATTTGCAAAAGAGTGCATAATTAAAAAAAATGCAATTAAGAGCGAAAATGTTTTTTATATGTGCTACACTTAAAATGCGACACATCGTCATAAGACACATTTTTAAGTTACTTTTCCGCTCACTTCAATTTTCTGTTTATTTCCCCGTTCCGGTATTCTTCATGAAACAGAGAGCCCGTTAAGTTTGTCTTGTAAATATAAATATTCACCAAATATATCCCTTAACATAATATTATCATAATGGATATCATGACCGAATGTAGGTCTAGTATTGTAACTAGCCGAGTAAACTTTATTTTAATGTTTTAATGAAACTGTTTGAAATGTTACATTAAACTTTATTGTCAGACATGAGTCTACTTTATGACTTTTATTTTTATATTTTATCCATAATTTGTTATAAAGCCCAGCATAAGCGATCCTCACACAAAAGCAAACTTCTAGTAAATGAAGTTGTATTAGTATTTAAAGAAATTCATGAATATTTAGAATCAATATCAAACTAATGTATATTCCATGCAAACTATAACTGAAACTTCTATCTTTTCTACTGTTATTAACAAATTTCGATACATTCCAGATATCTTATGTGACTATTCGTGTTACTAATTTCTTCATAATTGACAATACCCTTCTCTTTAAACACTTGATTCATAAGAACAGGGCCGGATCCAGAAATTTTTGGAGGTGGGAGCTTAAGTTTGAAAGTCCAATTTCCCCCTTTAAGGGGGTGTGGAGGTCCTCCCCAGGAAAAAAGGAAATATTCATGTTAAATGGTGGATTTTGGTGCATTTTAGGTGCACATTTTGAAATGGAAGTGTCTATACATATCTTTCACAAAGTTTCAGAAGTTAAAGCCAGTATTTATTACAGAAGATACAGCCATGGCTGTTTGTCCGCAATGTCTTCATTTCTACTCGGCTATCAACTCGAAAGAGAAACGAGGGGTGTTTAAAGCACACACAAATCTATAGTGTTATGAAATTACAAAGATGAATTCTATTCAATCAGCGGTTTGCCATTGAAATTTTAATCTATAAAAAAGAACACAATCGGAATTGCAGCAATTAGGAGTAGAAACCATACAAATTCTTTCATTCACTCTTGTTTTGAGACAACTAGAATGACCGTGTCATTGCATCTATAATGTATTTTATGAAGATTCTGATTTAATGCATTTCTTCAAATTTCTGATTCCTTAATCCTCTACTAGCTAAATGAGATATGACCGTGAAGTAGAAGAAATCCATTACGTCTCGTTAGATAGGCAATGGACTTGATAGCACGGATATTTATGTGAAATGACAAAATTACAAATCGATTTGAAATAACGAGATACGGACACTGGCGCGGAAAACAGGTAGAAACACAATTAGTATCTACGGATACAGAATTAAGAAAATTATAGACCGACGTACATTAGATAGCTTTTGGTCTGTTGCGTTGAATACATATAGTTATAAATATGTGGTTTTGAATTTGTATGCAATGAATATAGTTGAATATAGCTAGCGTCATTTAATAAGTTCGATTAAGTTGAAACAAAATAGGTTTCTTTTTTGTCCACCTTATGCTGAAATACCAAAGCATTTGGTGTATAGGCCCAATATGTTTGGCTTAATAAAGAACGCTAATATGGTATGAATGTGCAGGTATTTCGTCGGTAAAATGCTATAGAAAACACAAGGTTTCTCGGTTTTGCTTATAAAATCAAATTCTTTATGGTAAAATAAGTTTCGTGTTTGAAGTTATAACTATACAACACTAAACCAGGTAAAAGGACGCCCGTGGAGTTAAGAGAGACCTTTGAAAGAACAGCGAAAATTACTTATTTTGGCAATATTCTTCGTTTTAACTAAATATTGTTATGTATTGGCCATTATTTCTTGATAAATGGTTGTCGGACAAGCTTCCTTTACATAATTGGCTCGCGTGTCTTGCTGACGAGGATAGACGGACAATTGTAACATGATACAATTGATGTCGTGTGGAGAAGGAAAGTTTCTTACCTTTACAAAGTTGATTTGTACTATAGATATGAACTTGTTTGTTAGTCTCATTTACCTCCGTTGGTAACATTCAAAATTGTGACTCGGATTATGAACATGTAAGCTATTTCATAGTCTATGACGGCATTATAAAAGTCGTTCCTATAGCAACACCGGAACACATCTCACGCGGTTCTTATAAGCCGTTAAGATCGTATTATTTAGTGTTAGTCCAACTTCATTAATTTGTGACAATTCTCATACTTTATGCAGTTGAGAGTCGGGCCGTACTACCAAATTTCTTAATTAGATAAACGACTTTACTGGTAAACACCTTTTTAATATTTCTAACACTATTTACAGAATAAATTTTTTTTGTGTGTTTGTTTTTTAAAAAAGATATATGTCATTGCTGGTCCTTGCCTTTTTGGGGGATAGTCGTTATTTTACCTTTAAATGTGCCATTGGACAATCCAAACAGTTCATTTACACCTCAAAGAAATTAAAACGTTAGTTCTTATTCAATTCAATAAAAGGCTAAATACGATAATGTAGACTATGAATATGTTTGATATGACTTCGTACCTGTACATAAGTGGAGTTTTCATTTTTATTACATAAGTAAGACCATAGTATGTAGAATTTAAGACACATGCAACCGCCTAAGTAATAGTGTTGTCTTACAATAAGCCAAGCCACATTAACCATTTCAGAGACATACGAGCTCATGTTGACATCTCTTATGCTCAGAAATTTCACATGTTTCAAGTAACACGCCTATGCCGTTCAAAGATGTAATTGAACTGTAGCTTTACGTATATTGCTACCTTGTGAAGCTGGCAAACCATGTGTAAAGGTGCAACAATCTTTCACACCATCTCCTCATTTCTAGATTGCCCTGCAAAAAGTTCTTTCATCTTTTAGTTTCACAACATCATTACTTTATTTTGCATGACCTGTTTTGTATACCTACAGTTCATCATTAGGAGTTAAACGGACTTTAGAAATCCACTTTGCGTAAAATCGTTTATGTATACCTAGACAAAATATCAAATAGATTGGCTGTATGTAACCCGTTTAGCCCGCTAATTTATAATACGTGACCGCAGCCCACACACCGTCTGCTTCGTCTATGGTTTTAATGAGTAAAGGAATGATGAATGAAATTTATCTACTTTTGAAATATGATTACTTCAAAACTAATGAAATACCATTAAAATGACGTAACATATTTTTTAGTGAAAATTATCACTAGTACATTTTATAGCAACCAAATTGTTTGAAATATTAGCTCTTTATTTTAAGAATGAGTTCATCGTGTATGAATGGTGTACAATGTATGGTTTGTTGTTCTCTGTGATGTAAAGTCTTACGTATGTAGGGAATCTTCTATAATTATAAGGACATTCATAATTTGTACTGAGTGACAAATAAAATCATTTCATTTCTTTGTACAATTTGATAACACTAGTACAGTTCATGAGTAAACGTGAGTAAATGATTTTCCGTAAAATTTTATTATAATTATACGGAGTTTGCCTAAAGACTAGATTTTCTAGATTATACTTTTAACATATATATTTTTGAATACAGTAAATTAATTTTAAAGGTTAGAAAGTTAAAAATGATATTTGAATTAAGCTGTAACAATTGTTGACAACAGTGTTGACTTTATTTGAATTCATGCCTTTGGTTTGGATAAGAGTTCGGCAGTAACACTTTGCCTGATGACTGAAAAATGACCATTCGAGTGGCCAGTAATTAACGGCCCGCGGGTTATGGTCAAAATTTGACCATGGCTAAAAAGACTTGAATGATAAATAAATATTGATACAGTTTTACCAAAGAGATTCGTACGGAACACTTCGGCTCAATTGTCAAACAACTTCGTTTCAAATTGAAATGTTTTTATAAAATCGGAAAATTAACCGCTCCATTTAAAATTGACGACATTTTGAATGAAACAAGTCAACGCTTCCCATATCTACAGTGATTGTTATATTGTTGTGAATTTTTGTTTATTCAAATAATGTTTATATATTGGTCAATGTATTTTTACTACCCCCAACCCAAATATAATGGCAAAATTTGATAATAAAGTGCACTTTTGTTCTTAAAACAATTTTCATGAAAACACTTGTAAATATTATTTTTCCTGTCCAACCCTGTTATCATGGGAAAAGTCTTAAAGATTTTGACATGTCGCTTAACTCTGTCAATACAAGAAGTCAGTTAAGTTTTACAAGGTAGAGGTTCGCGTCCGAAAATAAAGGTGCTCTCTTGCATGCTCAGTCACAGAATGCTTCCATAAAGTACGAACGATATCTGGAAAAATAAAGTATATATTCAAAAAAAAAGTATCAGGAATGACCCTACTGGTGCCATTTCGGTAAATACACGAGTCCGAATGACCACTTTTACGCCTGGAGTTGATGCCAAATAAGACCGTTTACTATCACACGAAAATTTTATTTAAAGATCAAAAGTTACGAAAACCTCTAATCTCTTGTCCATGTTCTGAATGCAATGCATATTGTAATGTGCGAATTACTTTATTGCCTATCTCCTCAGACGTATACAAATGAAGCCAAGATCATTATGTCTTACGTCAAATCAGTATTAATGTGTCACCAGGGACATAAATAGATATACATGATGTTCCAGTTGATTTTTTTATAATTTCAGTTGGTTGATCTTTAGATTTGCATTTTAATACTTATCCTGTTTATTTCTATGGGGGAGGGCATAAGTCACTAAGAGTGTCTTCAAATAGAAAATGGATTAAAAGTTCCCACCTCACTTAGGCCTTTCTTAACACTTAAGTAAAGTGTTGGTTCTTTGATTGGGATATCAAAATTCTAATCAAGGAACTATCACAAAAATTGTAAAGTCAAAACTTGTTAATAATTACTACTTTTTCCACTGATTTCGTACCTCGACTATTCGTTAGGCGACAAATATCTCGGTTGACCGGAAATCATACGTAACCATGGGCAACTGAAGAAGTGGAGGTGTAAAAGAATGTCCAATATGGCGTCACCCACCAATAGATGAGATTGCGTCACGTAACTTACAGCAGACGTGAAATGGTCATCGGTGAAATGATATTCCCGCGTACAGGTGTAAACCGCTGAGTGCGGACACAGTCGCCACAGGAAGCTCAATTTTCTTTAAGGATGAATGAAGAAATTGGTCATGGCGATCGTTTGATAAAGATGTTATTTGTTAGTGAGAAGATCTTGTTAGCTAGTAATGATTAGCCTTATCGTTCTCATTAGGTATCTCTATGTTGATACTCCACTGAGGCTCAACACCCTTTCACTTCAACTGTAAGAACCCTGTTGGCCGTTGATCTGAATGACACTTCATTTTGAAATGGAGAGGGGACGATGATTTCTTATTTACTTGCTCCAGGGAGCAGTTATTGCATGACCCCTGCTGAGATCAGAGGGACCGAGTAATTGACCAGAGGTCAAAGCGGCCTGATGACCAATGGTGACCAAACATTGGCCACTCCATATACGGCTCGTTGTGGTACTTGAGAATGCTTGTGGTCAAAACAAGTTTTTCTGTTCCAATTATACGTAATGGACCGGCGCAAGAATCGCTTATACCATTCAAAGACCAATATTCAAATAGTTCAATTTTGTTTCCACGTTGACAAAAAGGTACTGATCAAGTATTTTGTAATTCTCACGATTATGACCTTTTCAACGAAAACGCAATAGTGTCCCGAGTTCAACTGCCATCAATTTTTCGTGAAGTGCAAGAAATTTCATTGATCTTTTCAGCACGTTCTACAGTCATTACTTTTTGAAAGATGCTTGAAACAACTTTGATATGAGCCGTTCTTGTCCTTGAATAACGTAAGGGAGCACATTCATAAAGTTGGTTCTAAATTGGTTAACTTAGTAACATATGAGTTAAAAAAAGGGTATTACTACTGCTCTATCTTGAATAATAACATAATAAGACTATTGTTTATAAAGTTAAAACATGCACAATAATTATAAAATATGAATGTTTAATATCTTATTTTAAAGTCACTTTTGTTTTGTATATGATGGATGTATAAATACAACAATATATTGCCAATTCATTTTTATACTGTTTTGATATTCCACGCGTATTAATTCTACAGAATTAGTTCCTGCAATGTTATTATCTTTTCAATGTTGTTTATTCTTTCTATTTGTATAATGTATTGTATGAACACAATTAGGTTCAGTACCATGCATGACAACAGACCATGAAAGAATTATATATGGACGTAAGTGTGAGATACATTATCCGATATCACTTATCTACATATAGCAGATAATAAAGAGTCCTAGCACAAAATTTTATTTTTTATCATATCAATATATTCATACTAAAAACCCAGAAATAGTTTAAAGGAATATCCAAATGATAAATATCTATTGTTTTAATCAATATTTGAAATATTTATGGAAAATATAGACCAATCCACTTTACTAAAATATGACACTTCTTACGTTTGTACTTATTGAATTTGATATGCCTTTCAAAATTCATGAAGTCAAAACCATGAAATTATAATGGATTCTTACAATTCGCCAATGCATTTTACTTACACGAGAATTTCTCTCTGTTTTGGTTATTTCTTTATGAAAAAGATCCCCAGATGCCAAATGTTTTTATAAGCTTATAGTATTATTTCTTTTTTTTCATTTCTGCGACATTGTTATATGCTATGAATGAAATTTGTATTGCATTTTATCGGCAAACCATTACCGTTGGCAATACATACAAAACAGTTTACACTTTAATACAAAATTGCGTGTATTTTAATTGCAGTGATAGATTATAAAGTTGGAATATTTGGCAGGTCCAGGCTAAATATCTGATTGAGACAGAAAGAATTCATCATTGTCATCTTCTACTTCAACGCTAGTCTTAGACAGTCTTATACATTTTTGTCATGTTTTCATCACCTAATGAACAAAAGCACCGTGAGAAATGCACCAAAATATAAGATAGCGGTAAACTTCGTAAAACTTAAAAGAAATATTTCGGCCCCTTAAAAAGTCTGATCCTTAAGGTTGGTCACCGCTTTCAGTTCATTTCATATTTATTTGATTCGGGAACCAGAGCGGAAAATGGGCAGGATTATATTTATAAGTAGTGTATTCTCCTAATTAAAGTGTGTCTAAACGTCATTCTAATCAGATTTAGTTCAATAATAGAATTACATGGAATGATAAAGGGGGGATTTGTACAAATACCAATACACCTTTTGAGAGGGTGTTTAAAATCCATGCTTAATACTTTGGACATATGTTTTGAGCGGAATAACGGGAACTCTATTTGCCGCTTACAAGTTTTTTCGGATAAGAGGCTTACAGATCTATATAATAAACATGAACTAGTGTATTAGAGCATAATTAAACTGTAATACGCATTAAATATGTGTTAAAATATAATGCCTATGTAAATTATGCGAGATAAATGTAATTTATCGGTATTTTATATACACATCGGCTTAAAAAATATTATTAGTACATTACTATACAAAGGTAATATTGAATCTATAGTTCCATAGTATTTAAGATGTGTTTTTGAAAAAATCCTGTCATAACTGATTTAAAGAACTTTAAATATATCTACATAAACTTATAATAAAATACCACTGTAGGTTCGAATTCCTCCAGGAACTTAAATTATTTCATGTGAGGAAGTTTTCCATCTAGCTTAGAGCACGCCGGTGGATCTCTTCCGCCAAGTAAAGCAAGAAAGTCATCATGTGACCATTGTGTGCAAACAGAAAAAATACATGCATATACCAACCCGTATTTAAAAAAAGGAAAATATTTAGTGCACGTGCTATTTAAAAAAAATATAAAATTTTGTAACCCTTGTCTTACTGAAGTTCGATTCTGTTAAATGTAATTTGAATAAGATATATTCTAATGCTAATAATTTTTGTTTATTTTCCCAGATTTATTGTTTGTTCGGATTTTTTTTTTAAATTTTAACTTTTAATTTATTACTTTATTACAGTTATGTTCAAAGTAATTACATGTGAACATATAGGATCAACACTATAACAAAAATGTTATAAAGATTAAAATAAAGCTTGTTAACATTACCTTAGAGATTGTTTTAATACAGTGGAACTCTAGTTACGCTATGAATAAGGTAAAACAAAACCTTAATAGTTCAAAATTAAAATTGAAATAATTTAGATAATGAAGATTTAAAATAATAATATTTTAAACGCTGCTTTAATGTCTTGAGCATTTTTTCTGACCATTTTTTATGGATTAACTGATTTTTCCCCCTGAAGATTACCATTTAGCATAGAGCAGGTTATTATCTCGCTCCAATATGTTCATTAGCTCTCTTTAGCGGACGATTTACATATTTACTTGATTTCAATTGGTTCGTGCGCATTTCCGATTTACATTTGTCTTGATACTGTATTCAAATTTTGACCTTAAAAATTAATATTTCGTCTAATTTATTCATTTATGTTTACATTTTACAATAGAAAACTAAACTCTATTGTCAATCATCGTCTAACTGCTTTTGTAGTTAATCGTTCTTAAGCATTGAACGTACGTCAAACCTAAATCAAGATCTGACCCCCTGTTTGATCTTATTTGTTCTTTGGAAGAATATGGACTTTCCGGGTGACGGATACCAGGATTTATTCACACTGTTACTTTGACAAATTGGTCCGAAGTGACATGGATATCATGATTTCGAATGCCCGCGATGCAAATTTATGCTTTATGAGTTTTTATTTCTTTCTGCAAAGGATACATTGCCTGTCAATGCAATTTTAATGAGATTTCGAACATCAGTATTCAAAATACCGGGGTGAAATAAGGACGCTAGAAAAGTTTGTTAAAATATTTAAATTTGAAGAAATTTCTATCATTGACTTTCTTTCATTTGATTTCTACTCAATATGAAAATATGAATAAGAAATTCACTTCATTTATATGAATTACATGCTGTTTTCTCCACATGTTTACATTAACTGTTTGATACGGAAAAAGTGAATAAAACAGGCATTGAATTAAGAAAAGACTACTCAGAAACATACATGAATGTCAATTACCATTAAAAATCCATTGAAATGAACCTAACCTATTTTTTACCTGACGTGCATCAAGAATTTTGATGATATTAAATCAAGGTCAACACATGACGAAATAAGTCTAGAGCATTTCAGTACTCACGAACATCCCAGTCTGGCTGAATTTCTAAGCATTGCTGCCGAATGGTTTCAAATCCGGTCTGGGGCAAGCCGTTGCTTAGTAGTGTATGGTTTCAGCAATAGATTCGAGAGTGTGTTTTTAAGCTTATAGCTTACAGATTCCTCCATATAAATCAAATTAAAATAAATGCTGTGTAAACTAAACAATCGCATATTTTCGTTCAGATATTTCAATTTTTGTATTAAAACATAGTTTGTAATATTCAAGAGTTTATAATATTCAAGACAAATGATAAATGAATACCATTACCCTTTTAATGTTCGAGCGCATTTTTATTTCTTGCACGGCATCTGGAATGTTGGAAAATGGGAAACTATATCCACAGTATGATCAATTTTGTTTAATTTCAGAAACCAGATTTTTTCTTCGTATTTCAATATTACTTTTGTTTTTCCCCCTACCCATGAGAACTGATAATGGGCAAGTAAACCGAATGAAAACTTTGACATTTTGAAATTAATTGTTAAATTATGTCGCTATGAGAAGGTTTCTCAGATAGTGTTCCCAGAGAAAAACAGGAACGCTGTTGGCAATGCTTCTCTTTCATTTATTTTCAACAGATTTCGCGAGATTTTGTGAGACTACCAAATTTCATTACAGTTTTATAGTTTTATGATGAATTTTGCTGGTTTCATGTTTAGACAATTTATTACTCTGTGTTAGAATTAATCAGAGATGTGAAGTTCCTTATTAGGAATTACTGGTGTGATTGAGCATGCATTTGTAATAAACGTTTCATTATTTTCCATCCCGTGAAACGATTATTTCGTGTCAAAAATGATAGACAAGTATTGTTTTGTTCCTTCGCTTAAACAAATGTAATGATTGTTTTACTGTTAATGGTTGATTAATTGTTGTGATGTTGAAAAATACAAGAACATAGTTTTGAATACATAAAGCAGCAATGTCGTATAGGGAAATTGTTATAGAAAAGAGTGAACAAACTTTCTCAGCTTTTTGCGTCTAACATTGTTTTAGTAGAAAGGCGACTGAACCAGAAAGAAATTTTTACAAATATGACAAGTGTATAATCTGATTTTTTTCGGCCAAAACACATTGTGCGACAGATGGGCTGTCACTGACCGACTCAGTTGTCTCAAAGTTCAAGAGATTTGACGTCTGAATATGTTGTGTCCACTTAAAGATATTTTCCGCAGGGATCATACTTTTTTCGAGGCTAGAAAAATCCCGGAAATTCTTCCATAATCAATTGAAAGGAAAATTTCAAATCGGCTTTAAAACTTTGTCAACTTTTCAATCAGATTTACTAACGTTCGACACGTGCAGTGTCGTTAAATTATACGTTGATACTACGCATGCGTGACGCCGCACGCGCCAATCTGTTAGTCACGTGCATGTCTTTGCAGACGACATCACGCATATGTCTAAAGAACGCTCTCGTGAAAATCTTCATTATGTTTCCATTCGCGAGGTTGACTTTATGCTTTTATCAAAGCTCATAAAGCTAATTAAGCTCGTATAATTCTTGTCGGAAATTATCAATTCCAAACAAAATATTGCGACATAGTGTTTAATTATGATTCGTATTTATTTGGGGATATTCTTCTTCTGTCCTAAAAGCTCGCGGAAAAAGGGAACTGTCAGTCACTGCCCAAGGGGCACTTACAAATTGAACCTGGTTGCACAATAATTTTCAATCATCTTACATTGATTGTTTAGTCTCCGGATAATGTTTATATGATAGAAACTTATTACACAATATTAATAAGTGACAGAATGGCAAATATTGCTCGATTGCATTTAAAGTGGTTCATAACAAAAAGTAAGTTGCCATGTCCTTAGATCCACCAGATGTCCTTCATATAAAATGTAGAAAATATCTATAGGTTCATAAGCTATTCTTCTATGTACTTGTAAGTTTTATTCCGTGCCCATATATCTGTCACTATCGGGCAATATGTACATAACATTTTGCTGAAAACGTCCGTCTTATTGTTTCTAAATTTTATACATCAAAGTTATCCCTCGGAAGCATTAATCACAACAAAATAACATGAAAATTGCAAACTAGGTTTGATTGAGTCTTTACAAAGTCAGGTATCAAATGTCTGTGTTGTTTATGTTGAAATAGCAATGGTATTTATATGTAACTGCAAGTCAAGTTGAAATTAAAGTAAAAATTTATGAACAAAATCGGAAACCTTCTCTAGTACATGTTTTCCCCCAAACAATATTTTACAAAACTATTGAAATATATGACGCTAATATCAATGGTATGGTGTTTTTCCTTAAGAGTGAAAAGAATTTTATCCAGGCCCACCTTAACATTTATATGATCGAAATATATCTATTTTCACATGTCAAGAAAGCCGAACGAAAAACTAATTTTTAGATTTGGTCTGTCTTGAAGTTGTTGAAATCATTGAATGTTTGATTGAATTTTCAATTTATTCTTTTCACAGTCGTACCGGGTTAACTTTTGCTCAATTAATTCAGCATATACAGTGTTCCATACCCCGTGAAATTACACACATCAAGACAGATGCTCGTCTGAATTTTGAAGATACGTGGTATTGAGAATTTTCTTCCCAGATTGCTTTTTTAGCAATCAAGTGTTTATTTGTGGGCTTGCATCTCTCAGCCAAGCTCGATTACATTAGAATACGTAGTTTCCGGTTCAAGACCGAACATTTATGAATACACCACCATAATCTGAACGAGCATGTCGTGGTGTTTTGTTCTCCTTTAAGCATTCATAATGTTGTCAACAATGCATTACATGCATACAATACATTATAATTACAGTTAGTATTGAAATGTATATGAAACATATGTACCTATAATTTTCTAAGATAGCTATCGTATTTATGCCTCAATTTAAAGAGATAGTCTTAGATTCCAGACATTTCTGCGACTTCAGTGGCAGATCTGCACTTTAAAACCCGATGAGCGACTTAATACATGTTGTAAAAAAATACTTTTTTCGATTCACCTTTAAATATTTCATTTAAACAGTATATTAAGCGTTACTAGGTTACAAGGAGTGTTTCTGTTAATGACATTTCCGTATTTTATGGAAGAGAAAACAAGTTGGTTGAGGTAGTTTCGCACCTGGACGTTTTATTAGATTGGTTCAAGTTTGACATTTACCAGTCCCTTCAAACGACACTTACCTAATGAACCACATATAAATGCAAATATTGTGGTCACAGTTGAAATCGTCATCATAACACTATATTTGATGACAGCTTCCTATATGATAGGTTTCTATTTACTTAAGGGTCTACCGTGGACCAATACTTTAGATATATTAAAGCTGTCTTATGACATCTTGTTGTTCTACAAACACGCCAGATAAAGTTTTCGTACATCAGTAGAGATATTCACTTTACTGATTAAGACCTACGTGCGCGGGAATCAAAATCAAAGGAAACCAACAATAAATCTTTAATTCTCCATTCTATGGTTTAATAACGATAGTTTTTTCTCTGATAATAATTCCTTTTGTTTTCTTTTCACCTATTTTTTGTTGTTGTATTTACCAATTTTAGAATAAATCCTGGTCATTAATCAAGATTATTTATGGTTGGTAACAGTGGTAGAAATCTCGCATCTTTAACGTGGATTAACGAATATTAGTGACACAGATGTCCAATGAGTTATGGATATCAGTTTATGAGGCCTAGTATAACACGCACAATCTAACCCAGCTAAACATTTTCATACTCTCAAGAAAAGATCGGTGAAACAAAAAACCCGCCAGTTTTTCCTTTCGTTGTTACACATACTGTGTATAATTATTCAACGATATCTTCAATATCTGAAATGTATCTTGAGGTATTTTAATGAGTCCTTACTACTGGTCGAGGGTTTGAGTTCCACAAGGTTAATTAAGGTTACAGAAATAATGCTCTTATCTTTTTAGAGAAAGCTTAAAGGGGTATGAAGTTGCAAGTGCCGTGACTGTAACGTTTCTAATTTAGCTATCCCAGAACGTTTAAATACTGTTCATGATTAACACAGTTTGGACCAAACAACAAAACATTTAAAAACCATGTATACATAAAGACAAGAGAAGACGTGGATATTTTTATAGACTTTATAATTAACCATTGATCACAATACGTTAACTTACAAGTTTCAAATAATATCATAACAATTAGCAAGGCAACAGTGAGAAATGAAATTATTCTTTTCACTCCTGGTTTTAATGCTTAAGCAAAACTTAACTATATATATACATATAACATAATTACAGATGATAATGAAATTAAAAGTACATACATGTATTCATAACAAATGAATTAAGTTAGGAAATAATGATTGGCATTGTTGTCAAGCAAGGGTTATTATGCAGCACCAAACAAGCAATGTACATATAAATAGCAGTAACTACTTTACAGCAACATGGTTAACATACATGTACAATGAAATAACTAAAATGATAGATTTATTCAACATATCATTTAACATGTCACATTTAGTATTTCAATACTGAAATCCCTATGATAAATAATGGACAATTCCAAACTTAAATAAGGAAATGTCCATTACATAAATGCACTAAAAAGGGAATTAAAGTTGGGCAAATCTGAAATCTTAGAATCATTCATTATATACAAATTTGAACTTTTAACCATTATATACATGAACATTACATCATAAATCATGTTGCTATGATAACCTTTCATTACTTAAAGACAAAAAGCAAAGATTATTCTTTAAAGTTAAAAATTATGTGCCTCAAAAATCAATTAGTAATATCATATTAACAGATCTTTCTTTGTTTGGACTGCCTACCTCACAGATCTTTCTTTGTTTGGACTGCCTACCTCACAGATTTTTTCATCATAAAGTTGATCTGTTGTGTTAAAATTGTTACAACATGATGAATATGTTTTTAAATAGCGAATAACATGATTAAAACAATGAAATTAAAGCTGTGGATCAGTGCATGATGTCAGGATAAATGAAGACTTTAATATCATGATAATGTATTGGTATATCTATGAATGAAAACTGACTGATTGATTGATTGACTGATTGATCGAGAAGTATTGAATAATCAAGTTATGTTTAATTTATAATTTAGATGACAACTAACACACTGCACAAATTAATAAAAGCAATGGTATCAACATGGAGTAGTTTCAGGTTAATATCTTTGTTATAAATAGATTATTGATGACAATTTTCATTAAAATGTCCTTGGTAATTAATTAAAACATTTAAACATCATAATTATAGAATAAACTTGATTAAATATAACATTAGTCAGTGTTTATAAGATTCCCATGAAAATAGTCATTTGCTAAATAAATTGTATCTTACATTAAGTAAACAATAAAAGTTAACATTATATAAATATAAAGAAAATGTGTCAGTTGTCAGCTCACTTAAAAACAAACCTCAACAAAAGAAGATAGTGAGACAGAGAGCTTAACTTTTCCTGCACAGTTTATAAAACTAATCTAAAATACAAAATAAACAAAAAGAGAAATTCAGCATCTGCAGATTTTACTTGAAATTTACTTTAATAATGAATTAAAAATTTTTAATTTATCAAGCCATAATAAATTTATCATTTATCATACTTCAAGTTCATTAGAATGAAATCTTGCAAAAAAACATTGTCTAAAACATGAGTAAACCAAACTTGAGAGACTATATTACACTGGTATGACAAGTTTCTTATCTAATATACAAATATACAATATTTATAGTATATTATTACAATGTATGAAGCATTTAATGCTTAGATATAGGGACAATTTGTATGACACAATGAGACAGTATGCTTGTAATGGCAAATCACATGATTACAACCTTTTTCTAGCAAAAAGTGACTTCAAATATTGTAAAACATCCAGAGATTATTTTACCATAAGATAACTACCACAGTTAAAACAATTTGGATCAAAACACCAAAAAGCTAAATATTCAATTAACAAACGCAGAGAAATAAAAGCAAATGGCATTTAAAGTAAGCATACAGTACAGAAATAAATACATTGCTGTGTTAGAGATATTTGGCTAACAAATGTTTTACCCTACCAAATAATAAAGCTAAACTTATTCAGTAGGAAAGCTAGTGGAGCAACTGATCTTGACTAAAAACAATTAGGTGATAAACTTTTAGGTGATAAACTTATTAACTTACATTATACTACACTATTTACAACAAAAACAACTCAAAATACCAGCACTGTAATATTGCACAATATCAACATAATTAACAAGTTACAAAAAGTTATCATTCTTGAAAAATCTACAGCATATAAACCACATAAAACTTTAAATCTTTTCCTGAAGAAATATTTTCCTAAAATGTCTGTCACTTTCTATAAAAGACTGGCCAAAACTTAATCGATATATCAAAGTAATGTCATATAACTATTGACAGTTTTTATTGATGTATCTAATATTACAATGTCATATAACTATTGACAGTTTTTATTGATGTATCTTATATTACAATGTCATATAACTATTGACAGTTTTTATTGATGTATCTTATATTACAATGTCATATAACTATTGACAGTTTTTATTGATGTATCTAATATTACAATGTCATATTACTATTGACAGTTTTTATTGATGTATCTTATATTACAATGTCATATAACTATTGACAGTTTTTATTGATGTATCTTATATTACAATGTCATATAACTATTGACAGTTTTTATTGATGTATCTTATATTACAATGTCATATAACTATTGACAGTTTTTATTGATGTATCTTATATTACAATGTCATATAACTATTGACAGTTTTTTAATGATATCATATAAGTATTGACATTTTTATTGATTTATCTAATATTTTAATGTCATATATTTATTGCCAGTTTATATTGATGTATCAAAGTTATAATATCATATAAGTATTGACAATTATCATTATGTACCAAATTATAATGCCATACATTTTAATTTATGTATCTAAATTATAATGTCATATAAGTATTGACAGTTTTAGTTATAATGACATTTAAATTGAGGTATCTAAATTATAATGTCATATAAGTATTGACAGTTTTAGTTATAATGACATTTAAATTGAGGTACCTAAATTATAATGTCATATAAGTATCGACAGTTTTTATTGGTATAAAAAAATCATAATGTCATGATACTTTCTTAAAATATTAGAACTCATGGGCTGGCCTTGTTGTTAACATGTTAGACTAGTAATCCAAAGATTCTGGTTGTGTGGGTTCAATCCCTGTTAGAGACAAGATATTGTTTCCTTCAGCAAGAAACTTTACACTCATTGCTCAGTACTGGTTGGTTCCTGGAACATATGTTGGAGTGTGTCTATAAGCTTAAGTTTCTAACTCAAGCAAACTAAAATTTTGTAAAAACTATAAGTATTGACAGTTTTAACAATTTTATAGAATTATAATGTCATATAATGTTGTATTGATTTTATCTTACCATGCTTATCTCATTTAAATACATGTATTATGCAGTCATTAAATAGCCTATTTTAAAGGCAATGCATTCTTACATACCAGTAAAGAGGACTTTCTTTTATTGCTCCATGGCATAAAATTAAGACTACAAATGGAACAAATTAAAAAACTTGTTATGTGAAAAATGAAAATATTTCAATAATATATGTATATTTTCTTCACTATGGCTGATACATTACTGTTCTAAATCTTAACCATCAAATACAACAATGCATTCATATTCTGCCACTACTGATCGGTAGATGAAATTATTGTTTTAATTAACGCTGCAGGTACATGTCTTTGAACTGCTCTGTCAGAGATTGTGGTGCTGTTGTTTGTACATCTCTGTATGGTAGATGTATTGTGCTGTTACTGTATGGTACAGCTTTTGTCCTGATTGAGTAGTTTACCGTCTGCTATACGCTGATCCAATCTCTCCTCATCTTCAATACTGAAAGGTGTGCAAAACAAAATATAAAAATCAAGTTAATTTTCATTTTAACATTGTATATAAATTATTATTTAAAATATACAATTTCTGTTTGATTTAATTAATTTCATTACTTTTGAATACAATTACTGCCCTTTCCTTTTATTATCATAGAATGCAATTCTGTGGAGCGTAAATTCATATCATACTTAAAGACTTCGTAATAACATATTACAAACACTTTTATTCTTTTCATGTTTATTTCTACATTAAGAGGAGAAATGTTAACCTTAAATAGACATCAAAGTACTTCTTTCACTCCCTTTGAATAAAATTTAATGTTTTTTCTTTTCTTCACTGAATTTAAAGCTAACTTTTCTGACCACTGTAAATCATTTCACATCCCTATTTATTATTATACACCACTCCTCTAGTACAATGTTATATTTTGCCACCAGAACAAAAATTAAATAAAGATCTAATTAAGTTAGAAAACTCAGCATACAATGTAATAAAAAGACTATTTGTCACCCCAATCCTTTTATAAATATATTAATTTTCTACGACAACGAACATAAAAAGACTCAAAGACAAGACATCAACCACATTGTGCATTCTAACAAATTAACACACCATCCTGGTCATAAAAAACCCGAGTGGCAAATGGAGAAACTCGTAAAACAATGTTATAACTCCTATGTCAACTCTTCCACTCATAATCCATTATAGATAATTAGGGGGCAAAGTGATTTTTGTAATATTAACCTCGGGAACTGCAACATTAGAGTTGAATAACGCACACCGCCCTGCATCGTGTACTGCATAACGCACATCACAACATGCAAGAAACTGTGCACATCTCTCAACAATAAAACATTCAGTTTATTGCCCCAAGCACTACACTGTCGCCCTGACAACTATTTAAAATATGATAATTTGCCCCTTACTTTACAAGGGGTGGGTGTCGAATTGCCTAAATACCTGTTAGGGTAATGAAATGGTAGCGGGAGGTGAAACAGTTAGCCCCCTAATTAATTGGGGATCCATTATTAAAGTTAAAGGAAAGACTGATTATAAAGTATCTTTGACACAAGCCAGTCATTGATCCTAGTCAACAAAATTCCTATTTACAAATAGTGTTAATGATGCATCATTTTCTTGCCTGTTTGTTTGTACATTATATTGGGATTATTTGTTTATACATCTCCAGTCTGTTTGTTATCATGAAAACTTGTAAATGCCAGATTCTGAACAAATATTCCATATTTACCATAAAGACTAAGGGAAAAGGCTTGTTTTTGTAACACCATTAATAGAAAATCAATAAATCTGAAACTGAACAACAGCAATAATGTTGTTCTTCCTTTCTGCATAAATTACAAAAGAATGTTATCCTTTAATATATAAATTCCTTAAATATCTATTCTTTTTGGACAAAACAATAATTTAGTTAGGGTATGTATCAACAATTTAAGAGGAAACTTACAAACAATTAACTTTATCCAATGTATCAAGCAGTCAATATTCAACAGCAAAATTAAATACATATTTGATAATTGGCACTCTGTTTCCTTCACTAATTTAATGACTAAATGATTTTTTTTCACAAGTCAATTAAAAAACAACAAAAAACATTCACTGACAAAAGTGGCACAATGTTAGAGGTAGGACTGCCTGAGAAATGGTGCAGTTTGGCCAGACTCTATTATTTTTGGAACTCAATATATAGCTTTGAATGTAACAAAATAATAATTTAAAATTGTTTGTTTGTTTGTTTTTATTTTACGCCTTTTCCCAACAGTATTTCAGTCATATAGGCGGGTAGTTTCCTAACCATCGTTCCTGGAGAGTTACACCAGTACTAGACAACCTTCCTCCGCGCTAAACTACCAAAGCATCTCCCGGGGATCGAACCCACGCCAGAGAGGTAACTGGATTAGAAGTCATCGACTCTAACCCCTCGACCACGGAGGCGGTACAATTTAAAATTAAAAGCATTAAAAGGTCATAAAACATATAAATAAAGCAGGGTACAGATCAACATATCAGCCTGCCCCAACCAGCAAAAATCAAATATCTTGGAAGTTGGCATTTCGCTTCTTTTAATTAAAAGAAAATGTCAAATTAGCAGATTTTCTCCGTCAGTCACTGGATTAACCAGGAGTCTGATATCATGTGGACAAAGTCAAACTCACGTTGCTCAGTTAACAATAGAAACGAAAAGTCAGTTTGAAATCACGTGTGGTCCCTGCTGACAAATGAGAAACATTTGACAGTTAAAGAGTTAATCCCCTTTAATCCTCTTCTAATAGAAGACATAAATACAACCCTAATTGTTTGAAAATTCAAAATCAATGACAATGGGCTTGGCTACTAAATAATTTCTCTGAGTACAAGAATAATACCACATTATTAAAGTGAAGTCTGGTAACTCGAAAATAAATGTGATTTTATTTTTTAACATATTTTATTTCTTTTGCTTCCACAAAAATTATTAAGTACATTAATGCTGGTAAACATTTTAAACTTTTCTTATTGTCCTCACATAAAACAGAAAAAGATTATAAATGAAATAGATTGCTAAAATAAGATTCTAAAATATGAAATAAATTGCTAAAATAAGATTTTAAAATATACTGTTTAAGAATACATAAAAAGGTAAATTACACATCATGCTGTCTATTTTATTGTTTATTTTTGAAAAGAATTTGCTAATCTTAGATTTGGGGAAAAAGAAATTAATCTTTATCTTCCAAATGTGTTACCATCACAACCCTAAAACAGATAAACTATTATCTCACTTAACAATGAAGCCAAACCATGCCTTCCTTTTGGCAAATGATAACATTTGTCCTAAAATGGCTTCCTACACATAAATTAAGTTAATCAATTACAGATTACTTTATCATTTGTATGGTTTCAAATGAATGATTGTGCATACAATGTTCTCACATTTAATATCAAGCCGAGCTCAAGATAATTGCTACATAACCCTTACAATGACACAGTTCAATTTTCCTCAATTATTTAGTGTCCCTAAACCTGCAAGTGTTGACAACATATTTAACAACTCAGCCAGAACTTATTGTTGCAGTGTAAGCATGAAACCCCTAATCTAACAAATAATGTTCCTTTTTTTTCTACTTTGTACATGTGTTTTAGATAAAGAGTAAAATACATATTAAGAATACATATTAAGAATTTTAGACAGAACTCTTGTTTAACAGGAGGGCTTTAACATAATCTATATGCTATCATATCTTAATCAAACTTGTGCTTTTTGTTTGAGAATGGTTAACTCTTACAATGCTAATTTTGAGTAGGTAACCAAGTTGTCAGACCATAGGAAGTTTAAAAGCCCAATAAACTTTATAAATGCTACTATCTTATTTTTCAAAGCTTTTTATAGTTTTGGTGCCCTAATGCAGTTTCCAAGAAGTTACTAATTGGCCAAAGAGCTGAATAGTCTTTTGCTTGTTTCAAGTTTTTGCAATTAGTTATAGGAATTCAGTATATTGCATGTACATGTACTTCAAAATACGTGTACCACTTTGTTTACTTTTGTTACCATTATCACCATTTATTTCACATTCAGTGCTATTTATTTCAGGTGATAAGCATCTTCCATCTTCTTAATCCATTATTAGATCATTATATAACACATGTTTGCCTTTTCACAGAAAAATATTTGTTTTCATTTCTCAGGCTGAATGTGCCTTTAAAGGATTACAGTATTAAAATAGGACAGCATATACATGTAGTAGAGCGCCTGGCCAAATAGTACTTGATCTATACTGGTTGCAAAGGTCATTAAAAGTCAATGCCAGCATTCAAAGATTTAAAATATATTATTATGACAGCAATTATACTGATGAAATTTTTTTCCAGGAAAGTGACATAATGCACATTTTTAATCTTTATCTTAAGGTTAATATAGTTATAAAACAATATTACATGTCTTTAATGTATTTATAAAACACCACCCCTGCTATGAACATACAAAAGTGTCAAAATGACAATACTAGCAGACATAGGGAGGAAAACCCATTTACTAATGTGGTAAAAAATACAGTCCATTAGTAATTGCAAGACATGGAACGGGAGAAAAAAATTCAGAAGCCAACCTCGCAGAAAATATAATTGGGTAGCTTGTGTAGCCAGGCTTTTATACTGCAGACAATATTGTATAAATTTGTCATTGGTGCGGTCGAGTGATCTTGAAAGGAAGTTGCTCGCCCACAAATACTGGTCGCCATATATTCATTAAGACCTCCGTATGAGGGTGAAACGCGGCACAATTGGTTTTTATTCAAGAGGTAAATGAGAGTAATTTTCAAGGGAAAAACATCTCTGCATTATCCTTTGCATGGGCAAACGATTCAATGTTATATAAAATATTTACTAATTTGTTAATGGAACTATTCCGGATCACATCTGTGGAATGGCTCCATTCAAATTACAATAAAACACATACTGCTTCACTGAAAATTGTCAATATTTTTTACAAAAAAAAAAAAATATCTGGAGACTTGACTGCCAGGCATAGACATTAGATGACTTGCATCAATTCTTTCCATTTGTTTTTACAGGTATGCATTTAACAAAACAATGGCAAGACATGGACACCAACAATAGCAGCATTTTTGACTAATTTTTTTATAAGAATTTTTTTTTTACCTATTAGCTAAAGATTGAGAATATGTGAAACTATAAACCAGTAATAGAGGATGACCATATAATGCAACCGTTTATTATATTGAAGATCTATTTAGGCATCTGCTCTAATCAGACTATCGTAAACAAATAAATTAAAGATAAATGTTAAGTATTAGGCAGATTTTAAAATAGCAGGATAAATAATTATTTGTAATTTTGTTTAACAAAATCCTGTATAAAGCATATGGTGTATAAACCAGGGGAGATAACTTACGCTCTCTCTTGTGAGTCAAGATGCTGGACAAGCTCATCTCGTTTGTTCACTATAACAACAAGTTCCTCTAATAACAACTTCTCACGTCGTTTTTGAGCCTCAGTTTTCTGCCAATCTGAAAATACAATAAAATATTATATTATAACTACTTTATTAGATGATGGCAAATAACGGAATGTGTTTTTCATAACTGTAATAATTGATATCCTGTATTTCTGTTGTGAAAAAAAAATTAAAACAAATTTGAAAGAAATTATTAAGTTCTTCTGAAACAAGAGATACCAAATCATACCAATCTTGAGATTTCTAAAATAAAACAAAATTTACTGAATTTGGAAAAACACTTTAGGCAAGCCATTTTTATAACAAGCAAGATTCTTTATCTTCCAATCAGAGATTATAGCATAACCTCATTTCAACTTTTAAAAATCCTCCTAGTAATGGAGAAAAAAAAAGGATTTTATATGAAAATTTGCTTGGAGCATGCCCAAGCTTACAAGGAGAGATTTAACGCCAAAAACAGGCAACGGGACAGAACGTTTCCCTTGTAGACAACCTAATGAACAATTAGCAAACGTTAGAGAAAGCTGTTTTATTCAGGCAAAGTGAGCAATGAAATCGGCTTAAAGTCTGTAATCCCCTAAGACCCAATGTTTATGTCTAAAATGTCAACAGTACAGAGAACTAAAGGCTTGTGGTGATAGCATGAAGAATAGTTGTTGTAAATATGGCTTATAAATGAACGCCAGAACAAAGACTATGTTTTCTATGATGATATTTACAAATTAGTGAAAAAGGAAAAAAAGAGGGGTATTAACTGTAATGACATAGTGTTTATTCAGTTGTCTAATACAAGACATGGTGTCCTAATGGGGCGTTAAAACAACACGTTAAACGTCTTAAATAAATTGTGTATTGAAAACATGATTTTCCATGGCTCATTAATTTTAGTATAAGTGCTAATATTTAGTAAAAATATAAAAACTTAATTTGTCAAAAATCTATAACAGTGTATTTTGATGAGCAAAAGCAACAAAAAGAAGCTTTTTTTATTAAGGTGTGAAGTTTTTTATTCTGGTATATTAAAGATGTAGTATCTATCACAGTAAGGGTGACATCAAATAGAACCAGTTTTTTTTTTCAGTAAGAATTAAAATATGCCATAATTATTCATTGTCAGACCTATACACTTTTCTATTAAAATGAAAAAAATAAAACTTATTTAAAATACATAAAAGGTCATGGAGGATATATCAATCATTTCTTAAAATTTATTCACTTCCCATATAATTTATATTACATTTAATAATAAAAATATATGTTTCTAAATAATCATGCACTAAAAACACGTAATTTTTTTATATTACTATTTTCTTTCACTATAACAAATTATGTTTTTGGTCCATTCTATTATAAATATTTGAAATTTTAAACTACATATACATGAAATTTTATCCCTTCACACCATATTTTGGTTGAAATCTTGAAAAGAACATTCTTATACTAGTATCCAACTTTCTAATTATAATAACTGGAATCTTATAATATACAGTAAAAAGAATAATACCACATTGTTACACCTCTCAATTAGATTCACTTAGAGCTGTAAATTATATTTACCAAACTATTAAATTAATTTAATAAGTATATTTGGTGAAACCTAAAAACCTTCTCATCAATATAAAATAATGTTATTATGTATTATGATCATTGATAATTTCAGATTTTAACTGTCTATTTCTTTTGTAGTATGACCATGAAAGGTTGTTCAAGTTTAATTTACTCAATAATGTTTTCGTTTCTTGATCAAAAACGAAAAATAAAGAAAAAAAAAAAAAAAACTACTTCAAGACATTCTATAATGACTTTAAAAGACAGTGGCATGTTTACACAGGCAGTTACTCTGTTTCCATCAATTATCACAGACTTTTAAAATGGCAAATCCATAGCGACAACAAGCTGACAGATATACCACCATCCAAGAATCACGAAAAATGAAATTAATTGATGTTATGGCTTACTAAATCAATTTCTAATTTTCTCCGAATGCTCAGATTGGATATGTGTCTGAAATAAGCTGCTTACGGTACTTGCAAAGGATTTTGGGTAAAAGGAACAAATACTAGAAAGGGTATTTACGTTGAAAGATTTCTTTGAATGTGTAATATAACACTGTACTAAAGGGAACTGAAATAATTGCATTGTAATTACACAGCATTACAATCTATTCATTTTCTATTTGACCAGACAACACTTCAATTTCAAGAATCATGGGCTTATTATTTTTGTACCGAACTTGTAAAGGTTGTAAGAATAATACCTTATGAAAGAAATAACAAAAATATTATAGCAAGACAACAAACTCCATTCCTAGTAATAAGTATCATTTGTCAATTTTAAATTAGCAATATGTCATGGTGTAAAGTTACAATAATTATGGTCGTAATGAAATAATAAAATGTAACAAAACAGAAATAAAATATGCATGTTTTTACATAACACTTCACAAAGTAATGCGTTTCTTTCAAAAAGAAAATTGTTCGCATTTCAAGACATAACTTCAAACAATATGTAAATGTTACAATCGTAATGTATGAAATAATTTATCAAATATAAGAAAATCATGGAAGGATGAATTTCTTGAATAATTATCACCATATGTGCTTCAATAAATACAGCAACAAACATTGAGCGTAATAAAATAGTCAATGAAGCTTGAAGGTACGAGCCCACATGTTTGGAAATGACCATGTGCCAGCAGTTAACCAAGCATAAATATCGGCAACAATCCGCCAGGGGCTGTGCGACTAATTGAATGGGCAGTCGGATAATGACTGTCATTAGAAATACCCTAACTTTCATTACTTTCAATTTTCTTTGATAGGAAGATGACAAAAATAATTAACGTCTTGTCTGACCATCAAAATAAAAATGGCATAATTAAGAAAAATTAACTTTAAAAATGTAGGAAAAGATTTTAAGATGTCTGTTTAGTAAAGACTTTTAAATGTTACTCAAAAACATAGGATAGCAGCATCATAGGGAAAATTGAAGAAAAAACAAACAACCTTAATAATTGCTTGGATATAATAAACAAAAACATGATGAAATTGGACAGACGAAAATTTTTATTAAACCCTACAATACATGTATATGTATAATTATGCAAAATAATCAAACATTCATACTTTTTAAAAATGTTACCCTATTGTAACCTAGAAACAAAATGGTTGTAATGTCTAGAATTTATAAAGCAATTTTATAATGATTTTCTTTTTTTTTGAAAGGTTTGGCGTAATATGCATACAAGGGATTATAAGAATTGATATCGAAGTCAGCTGTCTATTTATTTCCTGTAACAATCATGGAAAAAACAGTAAAATTTCTCGTTTATGAATCTACGTTGACAAGCACATGTTACAGTATGAATATTTAGATATGATAATCTCATCCATTAAGGAATAGTTTCTACGGCAACATCCTTTGATTTGTGCGCCCGATTTTGCACACATGATGTGAACATGTTGAATGTAATGTAGCATGCCTACTTTTTTCTCCCTTGTAGATAGACATGATAAAAGCTGAAATATGGAAGACTCTTGACAATTCTAACAATATATCGTAAGATAAGGTGACATAACATAAATATTCATAATGAAAGAATATATTTATTTTTTATGTCTCAAGCTCAACTTTACTTTCTTATAAGTTGGTGTAGTGTTTCCATTTCTTGATAATTCCTTATGTAAGATATAATAATTATATCATCACATTTTTCATCATGTATTTTGTTTTTGATAGAATGTGTGCTAAAATAGTTCCAAAAATATACTGAAAGAGTGAAATTTTGCATTTTTTTTTTAAATTCTGCTAAAGGCACTATATCCAAGTATGGCCATTTCTGAGATTTCAAATACGTTTTTTCTTCAATTCTGCATGACAATTTATGCTAGTACAGTCAAGACTGTCATATGTGACTTTCCAAGGGACCTTCAGAAAAAGGTCACATATGACAGGGAGTCTCTTAATACAGTCAAAATAAATGATTTGTTCTGTCCATATTTCACATCAGGAAAAATCTAATTGCAGCAGTAAAATCACACCTGAATGAGATATAACTAAACAGTTGGGGCCAGTTGTTGTGGTGTACATATCAGAACACTGACTGACAATTGGCACACGCCATTCTGTGGTGACAACCACCATTCTTGTATCAAGTTTCACCAGAATCTGTACAATGTAATGTGGGGTCTACTGTTGGACATGTGGTCACATATTCCCCTGCAGACTGGTGCAGCTTTCTGCAGGTAGTCTATTTCAATTAATCATAATTAATTCTTTACCTGCCTTATTCAAATAAATATCACCTTATATATAACTGTCAGTCACCTTGAAGAGCAATATTTCAGGGATATGACCAGTATCTGTGTGGCCTGACCTATGACCTACCAACTTGAAACACTACACAAAGACAGTGCAATACAAAATTATCATTATTCAATGTACCAAAACATTGTAATATCATCCCTTCATATTACACAAATTGAAAAACAAACAAGTGATTTAAAAGAATAGACCTTAATGCTAAAGGTACAATAAAAAAAAAGTAAAAGTGAAACTTCTTCAGTTTGATTGTGAAAGCATCAAGACACCTTTCTTTAAATATTCACAGACTAAGTAAAGATCCCACTATGTTTATAAATATTTTAGAACATAAAAATTAGAAACAGATTTATTAGTTAAGCAAACAATGATTCCACATTTTGAATGTTTGATATGTGTGTATAAAAACATAAGAGTTTCAGGTTGTATGGAATAATGACATGAACATGAAGACAGTTGGCATGGTGGACATGTATTTCAATGACTTCTTGTTCCCACCATATGGTCAGTTTAAATGTTTCCACTTCCTCTATGACCAATTATGAAGGATTAGGCCTGGCAAATAACTGTTTGCTTCAATGATACAAACAAATAATACTCATTTTTACCTAATTTGACTTTATTCCAAAAATGTTCCAATTATATTCAATTCATACAAAAAATCTATTGAACCTAAATTTTGCTACTTGTGAATAGTCAAGTTATTAGATAAGTCATAATGTATTTTATTTAAGAATAATTTCTGTAATTTTATTTTCTATGTTTTATTTTGGTAATAATTTCATATTATATTCTGAATACTTTTTACATATAAAAGAGAGCAAATAACATATTTTACAACAGACTGGTCATATTTGGAAAACAAAAGCTATAAATTTAACTTGCTGTTCTATCAAAGGTGCATTTTAAAATCTAAATCATGCAGACTTAGTAACAAATAATGACCAGTGATGATTCACTTTTTTTTCTAATTATACGGGGACAAAGGGATCTAACGGTGTACAGGTAACTTCTCTTCTTCTGTCCTAAGACAACTAATCAAGGTGAACAAGTTGTGAATGCCTGAAATCACCGGGATAATTTACTAGCTGAGATCCACCAGATGTGTGCATTTTGTCTTTTCTATAAATCAAACAATATGCAGATCAAAAGATGATCTTTGTTTCCACTCTTCTAAAAGCAGTTTTCAAATGCACTTTTCTGACTGAACAAGTGGCAATGATGAGGAAAATTACAAATGCTAACTGGCATTGAATTACACAATTAACTACATCAGATGTTTTTTAAAGTCCAATCTTCAAGTTGGTTTGTTACCCAGAACATTATATTCTTGAACAGAAACTAATTTTTTGTTTCAGATATAACAGGATACAGTAAGCATATGTACAAATACATGTTCAAACATTTGAATATGCATATAAGTGACGACTGGCAATTGTAATGAGCCAGAACTTTCTATTAAAAGATTTTTTTCTTTTGTTGTATTTTTTCAGTAATGTAGACAATAATTTGTATCTTTTTGTATACTTTGGAAGAATATTTTTATATAAAATTCCAAGCCTGATGAAAGTATTGTGTATACAAAATCAGTAGTTGCATTATACCTAATGGTAATATGTGCAAGCTAGCCTGCTACATTGTTCATGGTCTATTATGCTAGCATGGCTTTATACTGAGAACATCGGCAACAGTATGGCATTATACTGGGGGCTTGGGAAAAAGTATGACATTTTACTGTAAGCTAGCCTGGCATTATATTTGGGACATCAGCTAAGATGCATGATGCGGAGAAAAATCTTTAAATGTTATATTCAAATTTAATGCACTTGTTACTATATATAATAACAAAATTACCTATGATTTCAACTGATTATGAGTGTCACGTGACTAATTATTAGTTTGCAGCCTGGGGCCAATAAATGATAATCATAACCTGGACAAACTGAAACAATGATGTCACATTTTACGTCATCAAAACAGCTAGCTGTAAAGTGAAAGTAGGTTATTAGCTCAAATCGCTTGATTTTATAAGAATTTTAAGTGTTATTTGTGCAAACATTATTTTACTGAAATTTAAAAATCAAAATACAGTAATTTCATTGAAAAAAAATAAAACGTGTGGAATGGTATATACACAAGGGAAGCAACTCTGTAGAAGTTACTGTACAGTACAGTAGAAATCTACAGTTACTGTTGCAGAGAAGGGAATTTCAACGAAAGAAAATATTAATGTAAAAATTATATATATATCAAATCTATCAAGACATTAATACACATCATAGACGGCCGAAAAGTGATAATGAATAATGCGCTCAGGCTGAAGCCCTCGGGTCCATTATTCATTTTGTGGGCAGATAATCACCTTCAGGCCCTACTCTGCCGTGTATTAATCTCTAACTATTTCACACCATTTCATCAAGTATACATCAATAATAACAACAGTAGTATCTTTGTCAATTATACATCTTATATACTAAATTATGAGGGATGTATACAAGTCTGTAACATGCTCAACCTAATATGTCTGTAACCCCTCCCCTTCATCATTTTCCCCACCAAATGATTCTCAATACATTATAACAAGGACTCTAAAAAATCTAATTTTATATTTGAGAATAAGGCATTAAGAAACTGAATTAAATATTTCAATTAGACTGAATGCCTGTGATGTAATGCCTCCCTTATCATACAGATATTAACATCAACTTAATGCATTTTTATATCCACTCCTCAAAACAAATTTTATCATAAAATTTGTGTAACTTTTATGCAAATTATTTTAATCCCCAGCCTTATAACTAGTAACCTTTTAAACAAGAAATTGAATTCACATTTGCTTCTTTTGTATGCCTTTAGGGAGAAATAATAGTGTAAAATGATCAGTTATCATGCTATCACTCACAGACAATATCAGAATCAAGCATGCACCTGCAGTGTGCTTGTAACCATTCCAATCATTTGTTCAACCAAGATTGTCCAGTTAATTACCAATTAGAGTCCGCCCTGTGATGAAAATACCTGGTTAAAGGTAAAACTAATTACTTTTTTACAGTAAAAAAATTAGTTATTACAAAACTATCTAATAGGCAGTACATCAGATATCTCACTCTTAAATGACAAGCCTTTTTGCCTTAATTAAAACATAAGCTTCTTTCAGACCGAGCCTTAGGGAACATTAATTAGTACTAGTTTTTGTCCTTTTGATAGAATTGATAACTCAGGTAATGACTGATTTAATGGAAATATTTCATTTTGTTACATCGCATGCTAACACTCAATTTAAGCAGTCAAATGATTTTCTGTGACTTATTTTGTAAAATTCAATTGAAGAGAAAGGTTTTACCATTTGTATAAATGATGCGGAGCATTTATTACAAATTGATATGACCAATTTCAATTAAACAGATTTTATCAATTATAAAGATGTCTAAAAAGCTCATTTTGTATGTTTATTATCTTAATACATTTAATTTACAAGAAAGGAATTAAAATAAAATACCTATCATTAACACGAACAACAAGAAATTTCAGGATTTTACAACAAATTGATTTTCTATTTAATTTGATTTATAAAGTATTCTTCATGTTTATAACTACTGGTACAATTTAGTTAAATTAAAAGCAAAAATTATAGAAAAAAAAATATTGAAGGGAGATAATGCAATGCTAATCAATTCGCTTCATCAATAAAACAATAGTGATAATTCAGTAAGATAAAGAAATGATAAAAACATTAATGGAAAAAAATACTGATTTATTATTATTCATCATCAGAGTTTAGAATTATCTTCACAATATAAACATGCAAATGTAACAGTCTGTACTCAAGTGACATAACTTGTTTTATTTCTTAATGACATCCTTTTAGAACAGATTTAGATAGGGAGCAAGAAAACTTGGTGGCATTTTGTAGTGGTGCAATAATATACCAATATAACACTATATTGCAATGCAACACTGTCCTACGCAGACCACAGTATGGACCCCTTGTACCACAATTTTGTCTCATATCTAATCAAAATGTACAATCACATATTTTGATTTTTCTAAGCTATGAAACTTTATCCATGTACCAACAGTGTTTGAAAATGAGTGACATATATTAAACTATCATAAATATTTAAATAAGTTCATTATTAACAGTTTGAAATTCTTTTAACCTTTCCAAAATAAAAAGTAGCTTCTGCATTATTTTGTTATTTATTACAACTAATGTTATGCAATATGGGTTGATTGTACTGCAATATGGGTTGATTGTACTGCAATATGGGTTGATTGTACTGCAATATGGGTTGATTGTACTGCAATATGGTTGATTGTACTGCAATATGGGTTGATTGTACTGCAATATGGTTGATGCAATATGTACTGCAATATGGGTTGATTGTACTGCAATATGGGTTGATTGTACTGCAATATAGGTTGATTGTATTGCAATATGGGTTGATTGTATTGCAATATGGGTTGATTGTATTGCAATATGGGTTGACTGTATTGCAATATCATCAAATGTATTGCAATATCGCAATATAGGCTTGACCGGAACAATACACTTAAAATTGATCATCAAATCAACAACCAATCAGAATTATATAAAATTTATAAATAGATATATTACAAGGTTTATACGACCCTACCTTCAATAGCCATCATGGCTCGCAGTTCTCTGTTTAAAAGGTCAAACTTCTTCTCCAGGTCATCTTCCTTCTCACTGAAAATAAATAATATATCCAAAATATATAATTGTGTACAGGAACAATATATGAAAACTAAATATGTATTTCATCAAATGCATTACTTAAAATTTCACTATTAATATCACATTGAAATGTGTATTAATGAATAAAAGAAAACAGAAATCACTTTATTTTGAAGATTTTTTAAATTTTATACCTAATCTTTTAACAATATCATAAATGATAAAGAAAAATATTTGAGATCTCTTTTGGGGTAGTGAGCACATTAAATGTTAGGTTTATGAAGGGAAAAAAATGGAATAAAAAAATCCGAAAAAAAATTCTATTTCTACTTTTTTTTTTCTTGTTTATTTTTAATATCTATTTTGATGAATACACAACATGAGACTGAAAAATATATTTGCACTTGTACAAGGTCCAGTCATTAAAAAAAGAGAATACAACAAAAAAGAGGAGAAAAGATTACCTCCCTTTCTTACTTTCTCCATCACAAGTAAATGACAAAGAGAGTCATATGGTGGTCAACATTAAGTTTTCAGACTTTTCTTGGGCATTTCTTGGAAAATAAATCCAATTTTCATGTAACTTTAAATGTTAGAAACAGCAAGTATATATCAGCATTAAAATAATTTCTTAAACAAATATTTCCACAGGAATCATACACATTTACACAATATTCCATTCTAAAAACACACAAACAAAACACACAAATACAACATTTATTTGAAAATTGAGCTATTAAATTTCTCCAAGTCAAAGTTTTAATAAGGACTATTCTTTTCTTTTCTCTTATGCTACTTTTATAGGGGAAAGCCTGAACCAAATCAGATTTCTTAGCCGGCATTAATGTAATGGGTTTAAGTCTACAAGATGATCATACTTTCTTAATATACTTAGGGTATTTTCAAGCTATTCTCTAAGGATCTTGGTGTATTAAGCCAGCTATTTAGTCAAATACCATTGATCTTCATGTATATCATTATTATCACTTATTGTATGTTATTATTACAGCAGATTCAGCCCTGTATTTTAAATAATGGCTTCAGAATATTTATGATGGAAGATTCTGTGCTGCTAATACCTACTAATCTTCTTAAAGCTTTAGCTGAGCTGACAACATCGCCTTTCTATGTGATAACAGTCCCGATATATATACTGCTCACAATAAATACCTCGATCACTCAACAGTGTGTGAGTACAGAAACGTATAAAAATTCTCTTTTACAGGTATATAGTCCTTCCTTTGCCTTAAAAAAAGATAGTTCTCGACATTCTTGTTTATATGATGTTTCATGAAATATAATAATGTGACAGAAATCATAGGCAACTATGTATGAAACAGATTGTAATTTCACAGTTATGAAGAAATTCATTAAATATACTGCTCACAATAAGAATGCTGGTTCCATAACTAGCTTGGTACCTTTCATATTATATTATTTATTACATTAGTACTGGGACAAATAATTCACCCAACAACAAAAATATCTTAAAGCTGCAGATATTGATCTTAAATAAAACACAATCACACAATGGCAGACATGTATGTAATGTATATATTATGTCTTGAATAATTTTGAAACCATGGTAAGAGTTACAGTGATGTGTAGTTCAAGCAAAAGAGAACAGGATGGAATAAATACCTTTTTTTTTTAATTTTTTTTTTAAATATATCATACCAGTGGACATGAAACTCAAGTTAACATAATAATTTGTATGTTGTTTATTCTATGAAATACAACATAACTTTGTTTTCTTACAGAATTGTTCCATGTTTGATAAAAGAACAATGAGACTGACAGTAATATAATGCTACTTTCAGAAACATTTTTAATGGGAAAAAAAAGAGAGATATTTTCTGATATTTTTTTCTCCGACTAATACCATCCTCATCTTGATGGATCCCGAAAGACGTCATTTCCAATATGCTTGGAATTGCAAGCCGATTACACTAAGAATGTACAAATGAGGTCCCTAGATAGAAATCTGACACACGAAAATACTTGTAAAATCGTCTTAGTAAACTTAAGCCTCTCAGCCTGAAGCTTCCAGCATCCTCCCAGAAAATTCTATAAATGGAAACATTAGCTGGGACTGGTCGCAAAATATTTTTACATCAAACTGTCATATGACTGGTTCTAAGGAGTATTTAATTTGACTGGTTCTAGTAAATGGTCCTATATCCTCCTTTTTTTTACTTTTAATCCTAACATTTAATTTTCTTGAAACGTTTAGTTTTCTCTGCTGCCAACTTTGAAAAAAAAAGAAAAAAAGTGATAAGATTCATGTCATCAAAACATATCACAATTTATTTACTGACCAATGTGTTATACAAAATACAGGGAATCTTATTGATAATTTAAAAAAATGTTTTTATTTATATAGAAATGAAGGGAAAAATAAGTACAACAATTTCTCCTTTTGCAAAAAGTATCAATATTTTCTTATCACTGTTTAAACAAGCCATGTTAGAGATAAAGAAAATATTCTAATCCCTGATTATGACAACTTCCCTTCAATTACAGATCATCAGACCCTGAACAAACAAAATCCTGAAACATTGTCAAGTAATTCTTCCTTATTTAACACCTTTGCATTTCATGTAATGTTTGACCATTCATTACCTATCATGAAAATTGAAAACAATATTGACACCTATTTATTTGTTGACTATTAGTGAATGAGAGAAGAGTAAATAAACTATCAAACAGAAAAACAGTATTAGTGCCAAGTACTGACAGGTGTACATGGTGCAAAACAGTGCTTTCTGTCAATTTTGTAAAATTGAAAAAAAAATATGAAAGGAAAGGAAATATCTTGAAAATTTATTCTAAATAAAGAATTATAATTATATATTAGTATCAAAGATTTAGCTTCACCCCAGCCCAAATGAATTTTAGCTTTTTAACAAAGATAATTAATTCACAAACTTATTTTATGAGAATACAAATTGAATTGTTTAACAATTATTTCTCAACAAAATTTTTGACTATTTTTTTCATATCAACAATTTTCAACAAATAGTTCTAACTGCTACATGATATTTTCTTCAATTTTTTTATTAACATACAAGTTAAAAGTTAACTTGTTAAAACTGTAAAAATGGAGCTGTATTGCAATATATATTTCAGTAACAATGGCTTTATAAGCAATTTTTGTAATATAAAAACCCCATCCCCCAGCTAACAGTAAATATTTTCCATAATTTGTGGCAGATAAACTGTAATACAGCAATTAAAAAGTATTATAGGGCTGTTTGTTCCATTTTAAGCCCGGCTTATGACGACTTTAAAAATGATTTTTCAGTTGTACACAAAACATCACTACTATTGTAATGTCTGTAACTATTACTTCAATGGACGGTCTGTAAGAAAATCTAGACCAAAGTCTTCCAGCGGTAGGTCTGTGGCGACCATATGACCAACTTGTATCGGAAACGTGCCAAATCGGGACACTGATAGGAATCTAGTAAAGTCCTTACATTAATACTCTATGATGGGATTAGACCCCCTTACTAAATTTTAATCTTCTTTAAAAGTTCATAGCTGCTTAGTTGTATAACATTTACAGAGACTACCGAAAACAGTTATTTAAGAAATATGTCGGAAATATTTCAATGTTTATATGCAAGTTGTTAAGTACTTGATGTTAGTCATTACTCATACTGGGATACAATTAAAGTGATATGGTCATCACAAATATTTGGAGGACTTCTGAACTAAATGGTCACTAATGAACATAAGTACCGACATTTTTTCTCACTGACCTATGGTAATATTAGTAATGATTAGCAAGCCTACAGTGGTCATTGTGAAAGAATTTGTGCACATAAATAACACCTGTAGAATTTATGTGGTTTAAGTACACTATTTTAATGATGATGATATTTCATTTAAAAGAAGAAATATTTCCCGTATTTCATGAGTATACAAAGTACATAAAAATGTTAAAAGATTCTTCATCAAAAGATAAGGGCAGGGTTTTTCAAATAGAAATTTGAAAGACCCTGATAAAAGGGAGAGAAAAATTTACTTTTTAATTCAAACTTCCTGTAACATTTACAGTGAAATTTTAAAAAGTTGATTTGCATAAAATTTATTGTTGAGATGTATATAATAGATGATTGTATTAATCAATAGACGTACATGTAATTACATAATTTAAAAGATGAGATTGAAGTCTCAAATTTCATTTCTTAATTGCGTAATTTTTAATTGCCTCAAAGTGATGTACGTTTATATTCTTATATGCATATAACATCAATGGTGCCAAATATCTGTGGAGAAAGTTAGGATGTTTTCCATCGTTCGCACCAATAAAAGGCCATGAAAAATTAAGCAAACAAAATTTCAATTTGTGTCCGATGTCAAACACAACTATACAAATGACCATGATGTTTGTTCCAGTTAATTATGAAATCATAATGTGAGAAGTATAAACATTTCTGAAACTGACTAGAGGTAAAGTGAACATCAAGCAAATAAGTTTTGATTGCCTTGGTTAAACATGTGTATGTACAAAAATCATGACTATCTAAACTTAGCTATTGACATGAGGAAATTTGGAGTGTTTGGCCAAAATTTGCACTATCCTAATTAAACATTAAATCCATCCTACCCGGCATACCGCGCAGGAAAACATTACGCGATATTGACAATTAACCAAATTGAACAAACGTGGTCAAATATTGATTATTTAACCATGCTGGGACAAAATGAATATGCTCACGCCCCAAGTGTCCACTTAAGACTGTGGTCAGCCTAAAAATATACCATTTCTTTATAAAGAAATATGAAAAAACGCCACTAAAGCTTTACTGAACTAAAATAAAGTTAAATGAGCTTTGGTTAGGTCATTTTTATTAGGAACAATTTTTGCTAAGTGAAATATGACCTTGTGTTAAAAATTGTTTTCTTTTTGACCAGTTGGGCTGTATTGACATGATATTTTCTCTAAAAAAACTATCCAATAAATATGAAAACAGAACAGCCACGTTTTTATTTGACCTTTCCTTTACAATAAAAACTCTATAGAATGGTAAGTGTTTGATTAAGATTTGAAAGTTGCTGGTTTGAATAAGTTACACAAAGGCTTAAAATGTTTCTGCAATGATGGAGCTTTAACAGGTGTCCAGACTTCCACCAATTCTAGTTAAGCTTATTTCTATAGTATTACACCATCCACGGTATGTCCACTGTAAAAATTACTACTTTATGTACATACAGATTTAGAGCAAATACTACCATGTCAGAGGTTCTCTGTACCAAATCATTTTAGCTTCCTCCAAATGAGGCTTCATGAAATATGTTACAGTATGGTGATTTTCAAAACTTCTGTTAGAAAACTATTATTTTTCAAGATTTATTACAATTTCCAACACTTATAATTCCTATGTCATTTGAAGTATCTTTGTTTAATACCTGTCTTCTCTATGAAGAATATTTATTCATTAAATAACAATATGCAGGAGGAATTATTTTTACAATTTAAAATCATAAAACAATTTTTTTAACTTGATTACATTACTACATTGAAAATATGGAACATTATTTTCTTAGAGAAAGAAAGTCTATAGAAATCAAGCTGTTTATTTGGTAGGCTCCCATCTCCAATGTCAGCTATAAAACATTATTATTGTCTTTATGATAAAAGGTGCACTGTTCCTTTAAGATATATCATTAGGTATAAAGATTTTTGACAGGTTATATGGCCCTTTATGATACTGCATGTTTGTAATGTCGCTTTCCATTGTTTGTTTGTTTTTGGGTTTTACGTCACATCGACACAGTAACGTAAAACCCAAAAACAAACAAACAATGGCCATTGGATAATTGTGACGTTTATATAGTTTTATATACAGGGCTGTTGTCGATTCATGAACAAATCTTACTTTTTTCTATAAAAAATGATGTTTGCTGTTTATATAGGGCCATATAACCTATCAACAATCTTTATAATTAATAATATAAACGATTGTTTGCATATATAACTCAAGCCACTAGATGAGGGTTACATTGCAAAGAACTGTTTATATAGGTCATATAACCTGTCAGGAATATTTTTAACAAATTTATAATACAGCAAACTTCCTTTTTATAGAAAAAAGTGAGATACCTTCGTAATTTGACAGAAGCCGTGTATATAAAACATCATGATTGTCCAATGAAAAGCGACGATACAAACATGCAGTATAAAACACATGATACTTGTCTGAATATGTAATAAACCAGACTGTTGTGTCTTAATGCAAATAAAAAGTGAGCTGCAGTGTATGCATAATTTTTGAGCAGAATGCAATCAGCGCATGATAAAGTCAGGATGTTACAGTGACACAGTATCAGCTATATATTTTATGTTCAAATTATATTTATTTCAATAGCAGCACTTAACTCTTTCCCCCATGAGCATATTGTAAAAAATGGCCATTTTCACTGAAAAGCCTCCCCTTACAAGTTCAAACTGCTATGAAACAATGAAAAATACTTCAATACTAATCAAACTTGGCACAAATGTTGACTGGACCATTGCCTTTGTAACGACATGCTCAGTCTTAAATTTCCTGTTACCATGGCAACGAGGGGACATCTCAAAATTGCCAAAAAACACTATTTTGCCTCGATTTTTTTCATCAAAATTTATTTCAAAGTGCTGCAACTTCACAAGGGATTGAGATAGAGTCAAAGGCTTTTCAGCATTGGTTACACGTTATCTTATGACCGACCTGGGGTCATTTTAAGCCTCTCACAAGTCCAATATTTTCTTGGCGATGAGGGGGACTCTGCCCCCCTTCAAACCCCCCAAACAGAAGGGGGCACATCCCCCCTTCTGGCAACCCCCTGATGTATCTTTTGAATGGGGGGGCGGCGCCAAAAAAGTGCTCACTTTCTTTAGCAACATTTCTCAAACGAAAACATGTGTTTGGGGCCCAAATAGGACATTTTTTCACAATATCAGGCCAAAAAAAAAGGGGGGGGGGTCGAAAGTGCGTTGTTTCGCCTATATATGAGGTAAAGGGTTAAAAGCTTATAATAATAAACACACAAATGAATGAACAACTTTTTGTACATAAAACGTATTACACAATGGGTGTATTGTAAGAGTACCTTGATAGAGCATAACCCTTTAGCCCGCTGGCAAGGACTGTATCTACCCATGAAATTAATGCAGACTAGTATTGGCTGGCACATTTTTTTTCAATGAAAAAATCTTACAATTTTACATTTTAAGGTGGTTTTATGACTTAAGAAGTTACCTGACTTAAAATCTAGGCAGATATATAGATAACCATCTTGAACTGTATAAAAGAATACATAAAATTTACATGTCCCAAGCTTGATTTATCTATTACAGTAATATTGTTTATACTTACAGTATATTAAGTTGCATCTGTCTACGTATAACTGCATTCTTCTTGTTGACTAACATAAACCATTCCTGTAACAACTTCTCCTCCTTTGCCTTGTTACTACCTGAAAATTACATCATTTTTATAACTGATATGCATTCTACAATGACTTCTTTAACGACAAGAATTTGATGATTTTGATAAATACAACTTATATAAAATAGAATGCAGCATACTTGTTAATATTTAAATTAACAATACTAATTTAAAATTAACATTAAAAAAATTTTTATCTTGCGACATAAATTTATATTTATTTCACGAGTCGCAATAAACTTCAGAATTTTTTTTAATTTCTTTAAATTTCCATAAGAAAAGACGGTGTCAAAAGAATAAGAGTCTTTTCATTGATTATAGTAAACGTAACTTCCTTTTAAAACATTTGTATAACGTAAAGTTACGTCATAAAAGCACGGCTCAAAGCAGCTTGCCTCAAGATTCATTCTAATCTTAAAGTATTCCAAACAAATAAAGTGATCTGACTTAGTTTCAGGCATTTTATTTTCAACAAGTTTATCATTATTCATAAGCTTAAGCTTAATTGTTCTGAAAATTCATTACATATACTTGTATATACATTTATAATTATGGTATACTGGTATTTGAACAGTTTTATGAACATGTACAGATTTATACTTACAGCTGTAAACATGAAGCAAGAATTCAAGCAATTTAGAAGAAAAAAAAACATCACCATTAAATAAAAACTTGTAGCTCAGATAGAAACAGTTATTATTTCACAGAAATGTTATGTTATTCTTGCATAAAGCTGATGCCCCTGGCATAGATTAACTGAAAAGACATCATACATGCACTGCCAACTTAGATTTTTGTCTCACACCCAATGTCCAAAAGTAAAAAAAAAGTTGACATATTCCATAGTACGTAAATAAACCATATCTTTTGTTTTAAAAACAGATCACATGTAATAAACATGATACATGTATCTGAATTTTCTTATTACAAGGTTTGGTACCTAAAAATGCTTCAGTATTTTTTAAAGATGTTTTAGCATGAACAACATGCGTTTTACATTGAGCATACTAATCCACTTTTATTTAAAAACAGAAAGTTATTATTTGGCACTGCAAGAAAAGAAAACCATTTTGAGAAAAAAGAAAAAACATAATTTCTCATGCTGAATTCAATGCATGTCAATAAATGCTACAAGCATGTAGGACCTACAGATAACTTCATTTAGAGGACCAAAATCTATCTTATCCTTAACTTGATCCATCAATCCAGCATTTTCATCTGTAAAATATCTCAATATATTAAATCAAAATCTTATATACAATTTGTGTAATATCAGCAAAATTGGACAAAGGGAGACAAATGTGCAAAGTTAATGCAACATAGCCTTGGTCAAAGGGAGACTATTCTGTATTAAATGGATTAATAGATATAGTATAAGGGAAAAAACCCAAATAACTTACGGTTAACATTCTTGCCTTCTGCTTTAAATTGTAACAAAATAATGCTTTAAGGAAAAGATTTGAAAAAAAGTTTCGGAACAGAAAAAAAAAAAATACACCAACTTCTTTTCATTTTTTTCTAAGAAAAATTGTCTTAATATAAAGAGCTGTCGGTTCATTACCTTATGCACATTACTGGGGGTATTTTTATTAGTTATTGGTTTTACTTTTAGCTAGACAAGTACTTTTTCCCCCCAAATATTTTCACTTTTAACAAAACTTCTAGGCAAAAATACTGAAAGAGAAGATTGAAATATCCAAAACAAACAATACTCTACCTACTTCATAAAATGAAATTGCTTTCAGATAAAAAAACGCTATATGTGATCCCCAAAAAAGCCAAACCAAATCATAATGTGGAAATGTGAAAATAATTGATAAAGAACTTACTTTTCTCCATACATCTTCGTAACTGTCGTTCGAGTAAGGCAGCTCTACAATCTATCTGTGCTTGCTCTCTCTCTAGATTCTCCATCTCATTCATAACATATTGGTTTGTATCTTGTAAGTTCTGAAAAACAAGAAATACAAATGAGCCGTGTCACGACAAAACCAACATGGTGCGTTTGCGACCAGCATGGATCCAGACTAGCCTGCGCATCCGCGCAGTCTTATCAGGATCAATGCTGTTCGCTATCAGTTTCTCTACTTTTACCCATTATGTTGGTTTTGTCATGGCACGGCTCAAATATTCTAACCTTGAAACTATACACTGCTGAAGATGTACAATGATCATGTCCTGCTTTTGCTTCGAAAATGTTCACAGTTATTTTATCAAGGAGTTTCAATAATAAAAAGATTAATATGAACACCTTTCACAAAGGTCAAACTAAACAGCTTTCACAAAGGTCAAACTTTCAAAACAGCATTCAGAAAAGCATAACTAAAAAATATGCCGACATTACATGTGTATCTACTATAACCACATCAACTTTGAATTAAGCCTGTGTATACTTAAAAGAATGGTATTTAACAGCTTCTCAGACTGCTTGGACAAGTTATCAGTCCTGGTTCTATGCTGATGTCACAGGACTGTCACCATCACCAGTAGCATTCATATTCAAAAGTAATTTATTTGTCAATAAAGATTATCATTTGCCTAATTAAAAGAAAATCAAAAACAGAAATTTGCATAATATTGCATGAACATTTTTTGAATTTCAGTACCTCTGCTTGCCGTAAAATATCTTCAATGTCAAACTCATCATCACTTCCCCCTTCATCTGCGAAAGGACTTTGTTCTAAAACATTAAAGCAGTATTATAATTTTCACTGCATAATTCAATAGAAAAAGCAATAAAGAACAAATACATGCATATGTTTGGGTTTACAAATAATCAATGAAAAACATGTGCTGCTCCTATGACCAAAAATGGCTTATCCGATGTCCAAAGATCTTAAGACTCCCTACTACTGATAAAAACAATTGGAGGACAAAAATCTTTCATGTTATTAATATCTACAAAATTAGGAAATCCCCACAGATAAATCATAACCTAGTTAGTATTTACCTCTGGAGTCATTATCATCAAAATCTACACTAGTGAATGAAATTTGTTGTTGTGGATTAACTGGACGTCTTGTTCCTTCCTTCTGAGAATCTGAGGGTGGCTGCAACGATGAAAATATTTATCATATACAAGTATTCTTCTAATTACAGTTACTAATAGTCATTTCTCATAACTTGCGTGGGCAAATTCTGTGTTTGTCATATCATATCTTTAAAGATTTAAAGATTTTAAACAGTCATTCCTTATTACAGTTGCATTAGCAAGTTTTTAAACTTTCAAGCCTTGAAGGATATGGTATGACTGAAAAAAATATTTTACTGAAATAGCAGGGTACTAAATCCACATCCCTTTGACTAGCTGACTGACCATCTATCTGCTTTTAAAGTTTACAGTGTTTTGGAAAACTTATCATTACTGTATAATCAATCATCTGCCATGTGCACAGCAAATATGACACAATATGACTCTTGTTGAAGGCAGAATTACTGAATACCATTAATAATTAGTAAAAAGTAAATAGTCAACTGCAAAATTTTAAAATTCCCTTTAATATAACTAAATACCTGAATACCATGAAAGCATTTTAATATACCGTTTCACTTTGTTGTGCTGGAGGGAATTCTTTCTCAAATCCAGGAGATATAGGTGATGTTAGCTGTATCTTGGGTTTAGCTAGACTTAACTTCTTTAACTTGTGATCTGATTTAGATGAACTTAGTTCCATAGATGATCTGGCACCATCAGGTTGTTCTGTAGGGCTTTCTGCTACAATCATAGTATATCATTATTATAAAACTGACACACAATCTATCTGTATTGATATGAAAACAATTACCTTGGAGAACCTCAATTCTAGTTCATGCAACAATAACTTTTTTTATTAACATTATGCAAGAATTTCAAAAATCATCAGCAGTTTACTTTAAGATGAAATTAGACTAGCGTATAAATATCATTTATCACTTTATATAACTTACTTAAGTTTCAAGACTATAAACAATGGCATAACTTAAACTAAAGGATGTTCTGTTGATCTCTGCTAATGAAGGTAAGTAAGTATGAGTTTACAAGAAAATTGTAAAATAAAGAAAGTGTGGATCATCTGTGCTTATATACCATAAAAGGGTGTGAAAATATGTGTGAGTGAGCTATGCAGAAAAATCCAACTCAACTAAAAATTTAGAGTAAAAATACTTCAAGTTCTGTTCCATGCTAAATATTAATTAAGTACAAAACCAACAAAAAATGCCACCATTCTTTTCAACAATGACTATTGAAAAATTAATTCCCAATGATAAGGATGACCAAACAATACTTGGGTATTTTATATACCGGTACAACTATTATAGTTTATCATACACACATGCCGATTTTACGACTCCGTAAATATGATATTGCACGGCCGTGCATATATTTTGACGTGACGTCATTAGCGTTATACAAACATAGTGTAAAGACGCGCTAAATGTTAGCGTTATACTATAGGCGTGTCGATGAAAAATGACTCTTATTTCACTTTAACGGTCTTTATTTTGGGTATGTGATAAATAGAATATTAAATTTGTGAAAGTTCATTGCTGAATTTATTGCACTCGTTGAATAAAATAATATTACTCGCATGATATAATTTTATTCAACTCGTGCAATAAATTTAGTATTGAACTTACACTCATTCAATATCCTCTATATATATATTGCATTATCACTCTATGTTGTTTTAAGTTAAATGTTCTTCAACCCAATTTTTCATCACATGATAATTTATGTCAGGTCCAGTATTATATTAAGGTAAAAATTTTAACAGAGTCATTATGATGACACTCACTCCCTGTAACACAAGAACATTTGACTATTTTCGAGCTATAAAATTCATAAGATCTACAGGACTTCATTTATGAAGCTTCTTTCAGTTCTATAATTCTTCTCTAAGAGCTAGGAAATTATACTGTTTAATGTTGTATGTATAGTGATGGAAATCTTGAATATTGTCTAGGAAACAGGAGATGTGTTAGTAACATGACATTAGTGTAAGACTACAAACTACAATAGTGTGATATCATTCAATGCTTGCTAGGGTTGATTATGCCTAAATATCCTTCATAATACTTATATTATACTTAAATGATACATTAAAAAGCAAAAATTAACTTTGATATTGCACAAGTAAATTATTAACCAGTTAATAAAAAAATACCCATGCCAATAACAAAACACCAGTCCTGTTCATAAATAATAACCCTTGACAAAAAAGAAAGCAATATTTAACCCTTTACCAAATGAAATATGTAGCTTTCATTTTTTGGAATTGTCATTTACTAACTGTACAGATATCAAGATGAAGAATTGAAGTTGTTCAGCCAACAGTATAGAGCCTGGTCAGACTGCATGGAAGTGCAAGCTGGCCTGGCTCTATACTTGTGGCAAAGAGTAATTACTTTCTGTTTAGAAGGCTAGAGAGTCAAGCCTGATCTGCATACTTGGATGAACCCACTATTTTCAAATATTTTGCCAATGTTTAAAGGAGTTAGCTATTATAGATACCTAGTACAGAATTACCAAGTTCTCCACTATATAATGCTTGGTTAAACAACAAAGTCTGAAATCTAACAAAGCCAAAAATTTAGATAAAATATACCAAGTACATGTAATTAAATACTATACAAACTGTTCAATTATAACTGTAGTTTGACTACTGGTATATACTAAAATATATATACAGTCGACTCCACTTATAACGAACTCGCTTATAACGAATTATCGTTAATAGCGAACTAAATCTGATATCCCCGGCAGATTCCTTCTTTGTTTTATATTAAATCACATCGCTTAATACGTACTCGCTTATAGCGAATTTTCGGCTATAACGAACCATTTTTCAAGGCCCCAAATGACGGAAAACATTTAAATTTCTTCGGTTATAACAAACTGTTATAATTGAAATATCGGGATGCGATCAATTAGGATCAGTACACGAATAACACTATCCGATAATTAAACAATCGAATGATTGCACAGGTTAGTTATGGCTTCAGGGAATAAAGATTTTGAAAAATGTTCTCACAACATAATTTCCTACTTGTTACGGAAAATTTGTATTTCACACCCTCAGTTGATTGATGTAAATGCCCGATAATTGCCAAGTAATCGACTGTTTGTGTTTGCAATATTAACCAAACGATAATAAACAAATAGCAAAAGAAAACAAATGGTAAGAACTTTATAGACAATACATGAATTAATTTATGTACCATGTACATAATGTATTGCTCAATAAAATGCCCTGCATTAAATAACCATTAAATAACCGCTGCAGTAAAATACCGGTTACACAGGTAACCAGTGAAGAGTATGGCTTTTTCACGGCAAATTTCCCCATCCAAACAAGTCAGAAAGTTGTTGCTACTTCGCTTTTAACGAACTTCGGATATAACGAACGATATTTTAATGTCCCATTGAGTTCGTTATAACCGGAGTCAACTGTAAATCTATTAAAGAAAACAGAAATTTTTTTCTTACAAAATTTTGATAATGAATAAATTAAGAAAATAAAATAAAGTTTTCCATTCACAATGCATGGAGAATCTGAAAATTCTATGTGTGCTTGAGGAAAGTGCATGCATCAGTTATGATAAGTTATAGAGATAGGTATATCTACTTGTGTTATCCAGGTACATACTACATACCGTGTTGACGAACATTCAGGTAAGACCTCAGTAATTGACGTGTGTAAAGTGGAACTAATAAAGCAAAGTGGCATAATGCATATAGAAATATAGTAACAACATATCACATTACACATTTGAAATGAAAGGATTCATGGTTAGGTAACAACAATCAGAAGGAAAGAAAATAACATTTAGTTCTGAACATTCTGAAAAATGGAAGATCATTCTCGAACAATAAAAAAAGTAATTTATTTCAGTTTTGAAAAAGTCTCAAGAGTTCATCAAGCAAGGGAAAACATTAAGTTTTGAGACACATACAGAAGAAAAGTTTCATTTCAAAACAATAACAGCAAGTGCACCTCCCCTCTCTGTGACTCCCGTCCCCTATCTGTATTCCCTTCCCTTGAGCATAACCAAGTAAAAACATGCGGCATCAAACTCAAACTTTTATTTGAACAATATCTCTATGATTAACGCTTCAAGTCAGTTAGGATACTATCAAAAATAACTCATTTTACATGTACATTCATAAGTTGTATTGTATAATCTTTCCTTCCATCTTACAAAACAAAAAGATTTATCAACTATACCTTGTTAATAAAAAAAACAATAAAAGAATATCATAATAGAGGTAATGTTCCAATGTCCATGCGGTTTAGTATATAACTTAAACAACTCTATTCTAAAACAAGTGTGATTTTTCAGAAAGGAAATCATATAATGTATAATAGTGTAACATTCGCAAAATCACTGTATATCTGTATGTCTAGTAAATAAGAATCTTACACTGTCTACCAGTACAGACCGGAATATCTAGCTCGAGGGTAACCGTTTATGGTGATAACGAGGCTCTGCTCGACCTGTCTTACAAAGGGGTTGTAAGACAGGGTTTATTATCACCAGTATAAACAGTAGATAAATATGTCTGATATGCAAGATATTTTACAGTAACACTTTAGTAGTGATAAAGAACAGATAAAATGGCTGCAATAATAATATTTGTGATCTTTTTTATCATGACCACGGATTTATATTACAAGGATCGGACACTATCGTTTAGCTTAAAATCTCGCCGCGCGCATGCGCGGAATCGCATATCGGATAAAGGTGGACAGAATGAGAGATGGCGGAACGCGCGGAGTGCGAAATATGACAGATTTTCACAAGAGTATGTGGTGTTATGGCAGCTTTGTGAAAATTTTTACACATATTAATGTATTGACACAGTATTATTTTGTGTCGCTAAAGTATTAATATATGAAAATATTCCGATAGAACGCTGCAACGCTGAGTTAAAATAGTACCTAATTTAAAAAATATTCGCCTATTGTTTAGGCATACTCTCTACACTTTGACGCCCTTTTACTTCAAGCACAAATTATTACCGCGATTCAGATTAAGATAATTATTTTCTACATGGTTTAATGGTTGCAATGCAAAATTTTTTTCTTGTTTGTTTAAATACTTTTAAAGAAATTCATGTTTGAAATTTGTCTTTTTTTCTGTGAATTTTTTCCAAATGATTTGAACATCTTTTATTTGATTACCTGAATATTAGTATAAAAGTAGTATTCTACTAATTAGTGTATTAAATATATTATCAGATCATTGACAAAAGCGTTCAGTACATAGATGAATTCATCATATTGGCAAGGAAGAAACATTTTTTTTGGCATACAGAACAACTGTTTTATAATATTATTTTTTATGTTGACACAGAATTTTTTCATAGTTATCCTTCACAATTCCCGTCAAATGATTTATTTGGAATGAAAGGACTTGTATATTTTCAATTTCATTTATAAATGTTAATAAAGAAAATAGATTTACATTGTATTTATATCTATCATCTTCATAATTATTTTCTTATTACACATACAATGGACTGTAGTTTAAGACCGCGCACATACAAAATATACATTCAAATTCTATTTGTTTTTGAAGTTTGATTGTTGCAATTATCACATGCAACCTGGTTAGATACTTTTATTTCCTCCAAAATTGAAGAGCATGAACATATATACAAATCAAATAACAAGCAAAAAAGCAGTTACATTATATATAACAATGAACATTGGTGAAATATTTTCATTTATCCAACATCACAATATGCAATGCATTTAAGATATCACTTGTATACAGAAACCTTAACTCGAAATCGAAATATCAAGATTCCTACAAGTTAACAAAGACATGTAAAGGTACGTATATGACAAAATCTCATCCAATAAGTCAATGCAATAAAGGAATATCAATGACAATATATACCACGTGGGATGATAAATATAGAACTAAACTTAACACTATATTTTTATCATATTCCGTGCTTAAATAGTTTTACTTAAATCAGATCCACTTAATTTAAGTCTATCATTTAATCACCTTATACAAGCACTTTGAAACTGAATAATTGATCAACATTTGATCGTCATTTTCTATAGCAAGCTGAATAATACGCCAACACTGATCTAACGGTTGTAATGCAAGTAAGGCTATAAATGTATTTATTCCGCAAGTATCTATAACTGAGTTCCAAAGATAGGACATATTCTTTTCGTTCACCGCACAAAAACACATAAGGTGGATGATAATATTATCACAAAATAATTTACACTTGTTGCATTTGACAACAAAAGATGGAGCAAGAAAATACCCTATTGTCTCCATTAAGAAAGAACATACATATCCAATCTTTATGTTATTTCTGGAAATTGACCATAATAACGCCGGCTTATTACAACTTATGATATCACTTATTTCTGGCCGTATTGAAGTTAATCTATCAACTCGTTTTGTGCTTGCTGTAGAACCTACAACATTCTGAAGTGTCAATTTCAAAGAAATTTAAGCGATGTCACGGATTTATATTACAATATAAATCCGTCGCGATGTGTAAAAAATAATCAACAGTTACTTTTATTTGGCATAATACTGACTCAAACTGTAAAGATTTGTTTTTCTAGTGTTACATTAAAAAATATCAGAAATATCTTTCTACAGGCATTCAAATAAAAAGAATAATTAAAATATACGAGTGACATTAAAAAGGCCGGAATCGAGACAGCCACACGAGAGTAGGGCCTGCTTTACTGTTACGATGATTGTCTATTTAACTGCACCGCCAGATAATAATGATGTAAATTATGAATGAAATTTTAATATTGTATGAATATGGCAATATTAAAATCTCGGCAATATTTTGTACTAAAAAAATGAATATTTTCTTCACGTGTTGAGCGAATTGTAAAGCCCGCAATACATTACCCGTAAAACAATTGTGCGTTAATAAATTTGACTACATAACCCAATAAATCTTAAATATTGCATCTTTGATCATCTGTGAATAACTTACATCGGCTTCTTTTTTATTTTGAAATTGAATTTATTATGTGTCCATAATAATTAATTTCAAATACCTGCTTTTTATATAAAAAATGTAAATTTACCGCGGATTTCGTCAAGTTATTTTTTTTAATCGCCGTTGCGGACAAATAAACTATACCTTTAAAAAATAAATTAGATATTTGAATTAAACAAGTATTTTTCTTCAAAATAAACTTTAAATTTCCAAAATCGGATAATAAATGGAAAAGCTATATGGTATTTTGTAAAGTAGGTATCCGTTGCGAACGGGCATTTACGCTTAGCGCCGGTAGATTATCGATCGATGTACCTTTATCGGGTGCACGACAAGATATTTAAGCATTTATATAGGGTTAACTGGGAGTGTCCGATCCCTGTAATATAAATCCGTGTCATGACCAACGATACATAGTAAGATTACTAATATTTTTACCTGTTTCTTCTATATTAAGGGCTGATGGTTGAGCAGATGATGCTGGTATAGTTTGAGACAGGTGATCTCCACTCATATGACGTATAAACTCCTTCTCTGGTTTCCCTATACTATCACGTGTTTGACTGATCAATTTACGAGCACGTTCACGTAACCTCTTCTTTCTCTCTTCCTCCTAAATGTTTTACAACATTTCATTTAATATACATGTATATCAGTTTTCAAGATAATGTTAAAGTAAATAATTCCTACATTGGTAAAATCTGATGAGTAATGAAAGTTAATTCATATTGTCAGTATCCAATGTAGCAATTGGATAGCCAACAGCCAATATGCATAGAACTGTTAATAGTGGAAAGGTCCATATAAACCCTGAGCTGTAAGAGAAATATGAGTAAAAGTTTGCAAAAACTATTTAACAGCCAAAGAATCACTATTCAAAAAGACATGATTTGATACACAGAGAAATACAAACATACATCTGTCTCTGACTTGTGTTCAGATGTAGCAGGATTATCATCAGATGGATTTTCCACAGAACTTTCCATTTCTTTCTGTTTTCCTTCATTCTCCTGTCTAGCTCTTTGTAACAATAGCTTTGCCCTTTCCTTCAACTCTAATTGACGTGACTTTTTACTTGACTGAAAAATAGACAACAGTTTATTACTTCAACACACAAATAAAAGTGGGACAGTTACCAAACAAATATTCCTGAATTTTGTAACAGTTCTTAGATAAACTGACTACATTTTTGTATTTATTATTAGATTATTCACATAAAACAACTATAGGGACAAAAATTGGAATACCATTTATGGCCCTTACCTAACTTGTCATAGAAAATCAAGATTTTAATTTGCCATCATAAGGTGGATTGACCTAAGATTATGCTTATTTTGTTAAAAGACATTACTTTTATGGAAACATGAACTAATTTGGCACTCCAATGATGTTTAGAGGTGTTCTGTTTCTGTCACATTTCAATCCTTTGATATATGCGGAATGTCTTTCATATGTATAACTATAGCTTGACGTAATTCAAAGCACTTTAACTCATTTTGGCAATTTAAGATATCCTGCAAGCTATCACAGTTAATTTCGTAGGGAATCATTATGTTTTTATGAATGTATGTTTTTTCATTAAATGTTTGCAGAAAAAAACAAATTAGACATGTCAGTTAAAAGAAAGAAATATGAGGATTTGCTGAAAAACTGTGGCAAATAAACATAAAACAAAGAAAACCTTTGTTATATCAAAAGGGATTATCATACCAAGGAGGCATTGAGAAATTATTTGTTGAAAAATCAGCTCAATAAATATGTGCATAGGAATAAAATATCTGATGTAAAAAAACAACATACAGTTCAAGAATGTTCTCAGTAAAAAGCACATGTAATTGGCCTTGATTATATAAGTCAAAGAGCCATATAAGAGCTACTAACCTGTGAAGAATCTGATGCCTCAGAGTTTGGTGTGTCTGGAGTCATCTCCCTTGATGAAGACACTACCTTTCTCTAGAAAATAAAAGATAATTTTCCTATGACCTGCTTTATGAGCAAACTTAAAAAATTTATGAGGAGACAAAATTTTAAATTTAATTTACAGGTTAAATTACATAACTTTAGTACTTCAGGCTACTTATCTAAAATATTGTCTATAAACAGAGTGCAAAACTTCATCATGACAAATTTAAAGCTCTATTTATAATCAGTATTTACCTTATTATGCTCTGTAGTTTTCAAACCTGGTAAATTCATATCTCTTTTAACTTTCTCAGTTTTTCTACAAAAGTAATTTACACAACATGATCTAACACAGAAAGAAACAAAGATACATTTTCAGAAACACAGATACATTTTTAGAAATATTCTCAAAACACAGAAATATTTTCAACATAATTTTAAAGAACAGAAGATTGAAGAAAGGTATAAGATGAGACCTTTGGTAATGCAAAATGTACACTTCTCAAACCAATTGCATGTTTTACACATGAAGCCAAAAGACATATTTAACTTTTTGTCCAGGCCCATAAACTATTTTTAGTTTCTGAGTTATGCATGTCCTCAAAAACAGCACATAGTTTAGATATTGTCAAATGAATTTATTGACATGTCCACAGACAAGGGAAACTTTTTTTGATAAAAAAAAAATGTTCTTTCCTAGGTACACTTATTGAATGTTGTTATGTTAGGTTACTGCGATTTATACCCTATTAATCAATACAAGTATAATTCTCTTGTCTATAAATTCTTATTTTGTAAAAAATGTTTTAATTTAAAAAAATCCTGGATTTAAGCTCAATATAAACACATCAAAGCTGGTATCAAAATCAAATTATTATGAATTATATCAACATACTACTAAAAGAAAATGAGAATAAAATAAGCACTACACTACAATAGAACAGTCTATGCAAAAGACTTCTAAGTTTTACTGGACAGTAGGTCCTGTAAACTGAAAATTTTTACTGGACCAAACATGATTTTACTGGACCGAAAAAAACCTGATTGGTATAGCATTTTGAGTGACTTGATATTTTTTTAGTGTCAGCAGACAAAAAATTTGTGTACAAAAAGAAAATTATATTAAATATTATCAACGATGTGAAGTTATCTTTTTGCACCACAATCAAAATGTAAACATAAATATTGTTATACATGTATTCAATGGATATTGCTATTTAAACTTTAATTCCATACAGACTATATACTAGCAAAATGAGAGGGTAAATTTCAGCAAAAGTCTGGCATATGTAAACAGAATTATATATATCGGTAATTTAGTGAAGTTGACAGATTAATTGTTCAATGATTTTGGTACCTTCACAGTATAGTTTAATTTTTGTCAACATCTTGGACGATCTTTCATAGCTAAACACCAGTTGAGCACACGTGTAATTTAGCATTACTCTAAGTCTGTCGATTAAAGACGTAAATTGTTCAAATTAATACACTGACACTTTCATTTGTGTAAACAAACTAATAGCGGGTGACCTTTCACATCTGGGCTGCTTATGTAATTTACGCGGCTTATTGCCTTTTAATTGTACTAGTTGTCGGATATTTTTATCTTACGTTGATACATTAAAGTTTGCATTATGAGAATGCATAACAGTTGACAAGCATTGCATGAGCTTATATTGTGTAATGACAACATTTTGATATGTTTTAAATTTAGGTAAATGTAAGGTTTTTATAAAAACCTTAATTTTTTACCGGACCGTTGGGCCGTCAATACATATATTTTTATCGGACCTTCTGATTTTTTACCAGTCAGGGCCGATGGTCCGACGGTCTTTCGGAAAGACTGATAGAACAAAGTTACGTCTAAACAAATCTTACTGTAAAGGTCAATATGAAACAATTGTTTGACTTACTTGTCTGTAATCTCAGGCTGGTGTTCTGTATTATTTTTCTGAACCCAAACATCATCTGTTTGATCTTCCTCTGTATCACTTCCAAATGGATTTAATGACTCCCCTTTCTCTACCTTCTCATTCTTGTCAGACTCCGAGCTTATCTTTGATCCACTAGATGATTTAGTTGGAGACCCTTCCTTAGAACTCCCCCTTGAAAGACTAGATCTGTTACTTTTATCACTTACATTATCCTGTACTCCATTTGGCACATGTTTGTCAACTTTATCACTGTCGGAGTTCACAGGTTGATTTTCTTTAGCAGGGGAGATAACTCTATCACTCATTTTATCTCCGTACATTTCCTTAGATATGGCAGCATCTTCTGCAGTATCATGCTCCCCCAGGGTATATGTACTTTCACTAGAACTAGGACCAACCTGCTGAATCTGAAATAATATATATATAGTTTTGCCATTGAAACTTATTTTAAATTGCAATATATGGTACCTATATCTTGTGTAAGTTTGGTTTATTTTTGTAAAATGGTTTACTACTTAACACTTTTGGACACTTAAGGACACAAATTATATGGACTCTTCATAGGTTTGAATTTGCTTTGTATTTTTGTTGATTTAACAATCTTGATTTCTCTTTTGCTGTGTGTCTTTTCATCTGAGAAACTTGTTAATATGACAATACATTTCATTACTAAGACATGATCATATCTGAAGAATGTCAATATCAATCTTACTTCTAAAGATGTTCCAGTGAAGTAACTTCTCAGTTGATGTAAATATGTCATTACAGCCAGTTTGTCTGGGACAGCCAGTAACACCATATCTGACGGTTCTATCACACGAGGAATTCCAAGTCTCGCTGCAGCATCAAATGCCTGTATTATTAAATATAGGTAAAATCATGTAAACTTGCATCATACTGTGTCAAGCTTACCAATAACTTGCCTTCATCATAAGTATAAAGTCTGACCCAGCTCTTTAACTGTTGCCAGCTTAATTTTGATATGGAAATCCCTCAAACTTACAACAAATAGTTCCTAAGTCAAAGCCTGGCAAGTACATTTTATAAATTTAGCCATGTAAGAGTTAACACTACATGTCTCTAAACCTGAAAAAATATGAGTGATTATATAGATGTTGTTACAACTATATGTGAATAAAGGTATAATGAAATTGATATCTGATTAATTGAACAGATAAATTTATAACAAAACACAAAATATGTGACCCCATCAGATACAATAACAATTGATAAATAATATCAATATTCTTCATGTTTTATACAGCATTTCGCTAACTACAGTCACTGTATCTTAAGTTATCTAGGTATATTCTTGACAAACTAGATTGATCTGGATATAAATGAATTTTCCATTTCATAGTTACTGTTTACTAAAACCAATTACATGTATATAAATATTATATTGAAACTAGAAATGTGTCATCATGCCACGGATGCCCCCGCATGCAGCCAAAATTTCAGATGTTATAATATTTAGTTCCAAATTTGTTTGCACAAATTATTTTTTTAATTTTAAGTTCAAAGCCCTTAAAACTTTTCAATGTTAACATAAACCATTTTCATACAATGTTCAAGGCACTGAAATTATTCAGTCTTAACCTTTTGAAAAAAGCATATTTCATATTTGTAGCCAAAATAATGGCTACATACATTTCCACAAAAGTATGAGTGCTGAAACTGAAAGTTCAAAGTTTTTCCAACATTCAAGAAAGATAAGTTTGTCCAAAATCATTGAACCATGACCAAATTCAAACTTAAGCTGCTTATTCCTAAGATGTATCTATATTATTTTCAAAGTGAAAGGGGCATAACTCTGCCAAAAATCATTGAACCATGACCAAATTCAAACTTGGCCTGGGCATTCCTTTGATATATTCATATGTCAAATTTGAGTTTAATATGTAACACTGTTGGGTAGATAATGAACAGAAACTGTAAATTTCATATTATTTTCATAGTAAAAGGGGCATTACTTTGCCAAAAATCATTGAACCATGACCAAATTCAAACTTGGCCTGGGCATTCCAAAAACATATCCATATGTCAAATTTGAGTTGAATGTGTTGTACCGTTGGGGAGATAATAAACAGAAACTGAAAATTTCATATTATTTTCAAAGTGAAAGAGGCATAACTCTGCCAAAAATCATCGAACCATGACCAAATTCAAACTTGACCTGTATTTTCTCATGATATATCCATATGTCAAATTTGAGTTGAATGTGTTGTACCGTTGGGGAGATAATGAACGGAAACTGAAAATTTCATTTTATTTTAAAGTAAAAGGGGCATAACTCTGCCAAAAATCATCGAACCATGACCAAATTCGAACTTGACCTGTATTTTCTCATGACATATCCATATGTCAAATTTGAGTTAAATGTGTGCAACCGTTACTAAGATAATGAACGGAAACTGATGATGACGGAATGACAGAATGACGGAAGGACGGAATGACGGAAGGACGGAACAGGGTAACACTATATGCCCCGGCCATTACATGGCGGGGGCATAATAAATCTTAGAACTATAAAGTACTGAACAATACTTTATTCTAGTTTTGAATAATCATAAAGAAACAAAAAAAAATATTATTTCAACCATACTTACTATCCTATTATTGCCTTTAATATCATGTGGGGCTAGCTTACTAAATGATCTAAAATAAAAACCAGGAAAAACACATATAAATACACAGACATACAGTATAAACATGTTACATATGAAATTAAATTACAACTTTTATAAAATCAAAATTCATAAAATTGAGATTCTTGGTTAATTGATAAAAGAATAATATTCCTGCGGCTTGTTTTATGCATAATAACAACATCATAAAGTAATTCTTTAAAAGGAATATTAGGAAATACACTTAACAGGTTTCACACATTAAATAGTTTCAGGAAATATAAAATGATCAGTTATTAATAACTGCTTACACAAGATCTGGTCTAAAATGATGTATCACAGCACAGAATGCCATGCCATTCCTCCATGATGTTGTAAGATTTGTAACCTTGACCCCTTTATAACCTTTGGTGACCTCTTTACACCAGCCCAAAAGGTCAAGAGTTGAGCTTGGTGCATTCTGGGCTGGAGATTCACTCTATAAGCACAAGAAGAAGAAAAATAGAATACATAATGAGTCAAACCAATTTTACACAAAAGTATTTTATACAAAAAACAACAACATATCTTTAGAAATGTCATAATGAGAAAGACGCAAGCTTTTTAAACAGGAATATTTTCAAAACAGAATGATTTTTCTTTCTTATTTCAACAAGGAGTATCAAAAAAGTAGCAAAAAGGTCAACAATAAGAAGACTGTAGCAAATACTGTTTGACATCAATTTAAACTTGAATAGACCAATGATGGATTATAATCCATTTGTTGTTGAAAATCCGTTAAAATATACCCAAGTCCTCTATAACATAAAGACAATGCACTTACATAACTGGAGTCTGTACTGGGCGAGTCATTCACTACTGGGGTACCATTCATTTCCTTTATCACTTTGGTCCTATATGTAAAACATTCTTATCAGTACTGAGGTAAATAGACTGACAAATGAAGTATATAACTGAATTTATTTTAAAAACTTAAAGCGTTCATAAGCTTGAACCATTTTTCTTAACAATCATTTATAACTTTTGTATCCATTTTTTAAATATGTAAGAAATGAAAATTTTATAGGTAATATCAAAAACTGCAATAACATTTGCTTGATTTAAAACTTAAAATTGTTGTATATTCAGTTACACTTACTCTGTCTTAGGTGTCTGCTTATTCTGATTATCTCCCCCTGCATCTGGAGGTGGAGTTATCGGCCTTGACTTTCTATCCTCCTTTGGTGATGAGGGTGGTGTCCCTTGATAAACAGGTCTAGAAGCCACAGGGGCCTTTCTCTTTGGTGATTTTATATATTTATGTTGTTTCTCTTCCATAGGTGAAACAATTTCCTTATTTTCTAATCTAACTGGGGACTTCGCCCCATTGCCTAATTTCTCTGGCTCATTTGGAGATAAAGTTTGAGAATTAGATTTGGGAGGGGATGGAGCCTTTTTCTTTTTCACAGGTTTTTCAACTGAATTGTCTTTAAAATTGTCAGCGAAAGGGTTACTTTCATCTAACTCTGTAGAATCCTCAAAAGGATTTGTGCTTGCACTATTGTTAATATTACCAGTATTATTTTCAAATTCCTCATCGAAGGGATTTGCACTAGAATCTTCTGCTGTTGGAATCTGGTAGTTGTCTTCTTCCGCTTCTTCAAAAGGATTGAGAGGAAGTTTCTGAGGTGTGTATTTTTGAAACATTTGATCTGAAAATGAATTTCTAAAATTGATATACAATTTCTCAAAGGTAATCAATAACCATGTTATATTTTTCTCTTAAAAATCATTGAATTAATATTTCTTGGAAAACTTTAATTGTTTTGAGGAAAAGTAAATCTGTGAAAATGCAAATAAAACAGCAACCTTTATTAAAGATCAGTCATGAACATATTACATATCAATGTAGCCAATTAAAACTAAAACAACCCAATTATTATTTTTAATAGTAAAAATATTACTTAAAATACATTTAAATTTTCACTTTACAAACAAAATCTTATGTGTATACACCTTGCCTTTCACAATATTTGGAAGCATGCATAACTTTACAACAGTCAACAACAAAATGTTTTTAAATTTACTTGTATAACAACACAACAAAGGAAGAAAAAAACCAATGACTGGTAATGAAATCATGCATCTATATTGAACTATATATAAAGAACTAGCTAAATAACATCAAAAGCAGATCAGCTGAGCCACTTTAATATCACACAAGATAAAGTTTTGAATTCACAAACTAATATGCACCGGTAGTCCTTATTTGAAGACAGAACCTTTAAATCTTAAAAGTATGTTACATGCCAGTCATATTTTAAAAAAAAAAATAAAACGCTATAATTTAAGTCTAGATTGCGGGCCATGGTTAAACAAGAACTGTTGGTAGGACAGTGCGCTTGGCTATTCTCAGTGCTTGACTGTACAAAAAGGGCCTGGATAATGCAGAGTTCAAAAAGGGCCATAATTTTGTCAAAATCCATGTTAGAGTTATGAGCCTTGGAAAATGACCTCCTATGATTGATGCTCTACAAAAAGTGTGTGAAGTTTCAATACATTCCCTACATTAGTTTTGGATATACTAACTTGAAAACAAAAACTAACTACCAAAGTGTTACGCCAAGGCTGAGGTGAGTATAATAACTCTCCTTTCAATAGTCAAACCAAAGCCAAGTGACTTGGAGAAGTTAAAGGTAATCCAATATGAAAATTTAATCGACACACAAACTCCATATCTCGTAGCAATTTAAAAGCTTGAAAAATTATAAAGAAAATCAGGTCAGTTTACAGCTTTTGCCATATATTCAATAATACCAACATGCCATTTATCAATGTTCTTGGTCAAGTGGCTTCAGACACAAAAATTAAAATGTCTTTCCATATATAAGCACACAATTAAATGAAGCTGAAGGTGACCAAGTTTCAAGGAAGAGAAAAAAAACCACAAACAACTGGCAAAAACCACACAATGGGGAAGAAAGTGAAAACTGTAAGCAGAAGGGCTAAAACGCTTTACTAACATCTGTGAGAGTAACCATATTACATTCACAATAATCCAAAAATAAATTATAAATGTAAATGAAGTATTCCAAAATGATGAATGGAAGGTTGAAGGCTGGTAAAGAAAAACGTTGGTCTTTTTTTGAATCATACCCCAAGTCCTTTCCTTTGACTGTACAACTTTGGAGGTCATGAATAGACCATTGGCAAGTAAATGTCTCAAGTTATAAATAAATATACTTTAGACCTCAGTAAAACAATAAACCACCTCCTTTTATTGAGGTGGTTAAACGGATAAACACACCTCTGAAAAACAATTTCATTTAAATCTGAATATATTTGTATCTCCATTAATATAACCAAATATATAGCACATAATCTTATTTTCATACAGATCACATTCTTAAACCTGAAGAAACAGACTCCATTCATGCACCATTATATCACTTTCCTACTTTGTTAAACAGAGGTGTTTTGTCATTTAGGAGTCCAACAATGACTTTTACATTTATTCATACACATATCTGATTGTTTCCCCTACATATTCATGTTGCTTAATATACAACTTTCAGGTTAAAATCAAGCAGACTTATTTGTTTAGAAACTTGTATAGTGTTGGGACTCCTATTGCGAGAAATAAACAAAAAGCAGAAATAAAACAACAAATACCAATGTCTTCATCAACATCTAAATCTGGGTCACCAAAGGGATTACCCATGTTTTGATTGGCTGTATGAAGCTGTGACATCTGACTGGTGATCTCTGCGACCTTTGCAGAAAGATTCATGTCCGACTCTTCATCATCCTCTACATCATCTAGATTCCCGATATCTGTCTTTCCTATTGACATCAGTGACGCCACACTCTGCATGTCCTCATCTCTATTATGTTTAAATAACAACATATAAACAACAGTCATTTTAAATCATAAAAAATGTTAAATTGCTAATAAATTTACAATTGTTTATCTATCTTATCGCAATTATCACTTGCACTGTCATCTGTTTGGAGACAGAGCAGCCGCATATAAACTCTAGAATATTATATCTGCTCAACTTTATGATTTCAATATCACAACTGACCATTCAAAATGTATAAAAACTTTATTTTAGTTTATGTGGAAGCTATAAGCTTATAGACACTGGAGAATCTGTTCCAGAAACTAACCAGAATTGAGCAATGACCTTAGTTTTTTACTCAATGTAGCCCTTATCCGGTTTGAACCCATGCTGCTAGTGATCCTTAGATTACAAGTCAGACATGATAACCACTTGCCCATGATAAAAATTGACAGGAAATTAAAGGCGAATGATGGAAAGTTTAGAAAGATAACTTAAGTTTCCTGCCCTTGTCCTTATGAATTAAGATTTGTAGCTATTTTACAATTAACAAATTAGACAAGAAAATAGTTAACATAATATTGATATCATCAAAATAACATATCCCAACATAATTCCAAATAATTTCCAGATCCACATCACACTAAAAGTGTTTTAAAATCACAATTAATTTCTAACCTTTTTCTTCTTTTCCTAAAGGTCTTAAATAAGTATCTGTTCACTTTAAAGGGCATTATTTTTGTTCAAGTCTAACTTCAGTATGAGAAACAATGAGCAATTGTTTTTAGATTCTGATTTAATATATGTACAAGCATGTAATTTGAGCAGTCATCTTGTATGTAAAATACTGGCTAATTAAAATTCATTAAAGTAACATGATATCAAAACTACAGCTACTTGTACAATTAACAGTTCAAGGTGAAGGTTAAAGACCCACTGCTACATATCATTCAAAAGTTAACTTAGGTTAAATAAATTATGCAATAAAAAACTAGACCTATCACTGAAGGTGATTAATACCCCCACCAGCAACTTTTTGAAAAAAAAGTAGTCTGAAGAAAAATTTGAACACAAACTATCAACTGTGTACAAAGAAATATTTCAATTAATTGTAATCGCAACTGGGGTCTCGAAATAAGCTTGCTATACACCAAGTTTGATTACAATATCTCATTCCTAACTCTAGTTATTGTCCGGAAACCATTTTTCTATTTTTAGTAACACTGTAACGGTGACCTTGACCCTAGGGGGTCCAAATGCAATACCAACCCAGGTCTTCATATAAGCTTCCTATACACCAAGTTTGATAACAATATCTCATTCCTAACTCTAATTATTGTCCGAAAACCATTTTTCTATTTTTCTAAACGGTGACCTTGACCTTGACCCAAGGGGGCCCAAATGCAATACCAACCAAGGTCTTCATATAAGCCTGCTATACACCAAGTTTGATAACAATATCTCATTCCTAACTCTAGTTATTGTCCGGAAACCATTTTTCTATTTTTCTTAACGGTGACCTTGACCTTGACCCAAGGGGGCCCAAATGCAATACCAACCAAGGTCTTCATATAAGCTTGCTATATGCCAAGTTTGATCACAATATCTCATTCCTAACTCTAGTTATTGTCCGGAAACCATTTTTCTATTTTTCTTAACGGTGACCTTGACCTTGACCCCAGGGAGTCCAAATGCAATACCAACCAAGGTCTTCATATATGCTTGCTATACACCAAGTTTGATTACAGTATCTCATTCCTAAGTCAAGTTATTGTCCAAAAACCATTTTTTCTATTTTTAGTAACGGTGACCTTGACCTTGACCCCAGGGGGTCCAAATGCAATACCAACCAAGGTCTTCATATAAGCTTGCTATACACCAAGTTTGATAACAGTATCTCATTCCTAAGTAAAGTTATTGTCCAAAAACCATTTTTTCTATTTTTAGTAACAGTGACCTTGACCTTGACCCCAGGGGGCCCAAATGCAATACCAACCCAGGTCTTCATATAAGCTTGCTATACGCCAAGTTTGATAACAATATCTCATTCCTAACTATAGTTATTGTCCGGAAACCATTTTTCTATTTTTAGTAACAGTGACCTTGACCTTGACCCCAGGGGGTCCATATGCAATACCAACCAGAGTTTCCACATAAGGTTGCTATATACCAAGTTTGATTACAATACCTCATTCCAAACTCTAGTTATCGTCCGGAAACCATGATGTGGACCGACCGACCGACCGACCGACAAGCTGACTCCTATATACCCCCCCTAAACTTCGTTTGTGGGGGTATAATTAAGATAACTCAGGTATATCAGAATTTATACAAGTATACAGCACAGTTACTGGTGTTAGATATTTCATTGTGAGCATAAACATAGAGCCTATATATTTTTTTATCTTGATTATGAAAAAAGATGTTTGAAAAATTCTTAATCACTTCAATTATTTTCATAAACTAACCAGTACTGATACAATGTATATGAGGAAGCATAGTTAACACTTCAGTTTAGTGCAAACCCATACAAACTAGTTAAATATTTATCCATAAGATTCAAATTTTTATTAAACATAAAGCCCAAAATACTTTACATAATAAGTCAGCTGTGTTGTGGCTTCATTTAAATCTAAAAACTTGTTTGATGCAAGGACAATGTCCATTAATAACCACAAAAGCTTTTCTAGACATTGTTATTCATAATCTATATATACTGAATGACCTGGAGGGGGGGGGCATATCATAGTTCTTGAGTAGAAGATTTCGTTTTTAGCTCTACTTTTATTACTCTATTACCAATCCACCAAGTGGTTTAAAAAAACTTGTGGATTATGAAGAGACTAAATACTTACGTAGCTTTACCCTCCCTCAGAAATACACAAGACAGTGTGAGTTTGATCCTGGCAGATACAATTTTTCTTGAAGCCGGGTTGAGTTTGATGGTCAGATCATGTTGGGTAGGTATATCACTGGCATACTTCATCATATTGATGGCTGCTGATGCCAACACCTTCCTGCGACCACTTTTATCTTGCTGTGTAATATACAAATAAAATATAAATTTTCTTTTGAATAAAAATATCTGTATGGTTTGGAAATCACATGACTCACAGATTTTTGACTTTGGTAAGTGTCCAACTTTTTTCATAATACACCAGTTTCAGTTATACAAAAGGAACTTTCAAATGTTGTAGGAGTTTTCTTATGTTGCATTACACTCTGAATGAATTTTGCAATGGATGTTGAGACAGGATATTCATACAAAACAACTTTAACTAGGAATGTTGTATGTTTAAAAAAGTGGTATAATAAGGTCAAAATACACTTGAGCTACAGGTCTTTAGAAGTTATCTATCATTTATTATCACAAAACATGTGCAAAATTTCAAATTAATTCTTTCATTGGTATATTGAGGTTGCAAGCAAATCCAAGACAATGTATAAAGCCAGAACCAGAAGCTAAAAGGGGCATAATTTTTTAGTAACTTTGCAATTAATTAATTATTAATCACATTTGAATGATTTTAATAAAAAAAAATAAAATCACTTACATTTTCAATGACGAAATGCCATTCTTTATCCTCATATGGTGAATGTTTGTTGTCACGGAACAATGTCACCTGTATTTCTATATTCTCTGGTACTGTCCAAATCACTTCTCCTAAATAGGGATTCTTTATGGTTGGCTCCCAATTATGTAACTAAAATGGATATGAAAACACTTGTGCCAACATAAATGTCATAAAATTATTTAAACTAACTGAGATGAAGCTCTTGATGTCCATACTGGTTTAAACAATTTCAAAATGACACATTAATTAATAAGGATTAAGGCACCCTCAAATGAAGAAGTCTTGATGTTGATATAAAGATTTATGCTGGTTGTGATAAGAAAACAAAGCAACAGTTTCCCTATTATTTCCTATTTTACTTTAAGTCAAGAAGGTATAGTTTAAACATATATTATTGTATATATGTACATACATGAATTTTCACAATTTTACATAAATACATTAATGTAAATATACAAAAGGGTTGGGCCAAAAGTTATAACAACATTATCGGGGCCCTCCTGGTCAAGAAGGTATCCTGAAAATACTCAGTGATAAGTATTATCTGGACGAACAAAGCTGAAGAACAAAGGGTCCAAACAGAATTCCATACTACAGTAGATTAATTTAAAGTAAAACTAGAAGTGTTACTTATTTCGAATATCAAGCAACTAATTAAATCTTTGGAAATTAATCATTATCGGTTGTTCACAAAACCCAATTAATATTATTTACTTGAATTATTTTAACTTTTAACCTGCTGAAGTTTTTTAGTGGATTTATATTGCTTCAAATTTGGAACATATTTTTATCTTTTTTAAAGGATTCAAATATCAAAGTACAAAGATTAAGGAAAAAACAGAAGAGTGCCTAGTAAGACAGCAGGGATGTCCAAGCTGGCCTGACTCTATAGTAGTGGCCAAGGCTAATAACTTTCTGTTGTAGAAGCTGAAACGTCAATCAGTCTTCTAAATAACTGGAATTCTAATCATATCAATAAAATGCATATTTGCATATAAGCGCTTGTATTTCAAACTACTACTATTACGCCTGTTAAAGGACCACTTACCATAGTTGACTTTCTTCTGTTCCTTCTGGTCCAAACAATACAAATCTTGTCTGGTTGCCTATAGACAAAGAAAATTGTAAAATCAAAGACCTGCACATTTGTTCTGGTGTTGTGCTGGAAATTTGGTGAAAATTAAATAAAAAAAAAAAAATCTTTATTTTAGTAAAAATAAAAATGATTTCTGTCTAAAAGTTAGATAAATATTAACATTTAGACTTATTTCTTACAATTAGGCTGTACATAAACAGTATTCACAATTTGAAAAAAAAAAAAGAATATAATTTTATGCAAAAAGTCTCTTTAAAATATTAAATACATAATCAAATTAAAAAACACCATAACTTTATTACCATTTTTTAGAGCTTTCAACTTGTAGTTCCTGGTAAGAAGCTGTAAACTGGAACTTGGAGGCAGACTTGCCAACACGCTGCAGTCGTTTCCACACACTCATCCTCTCATTTTAATATCCAACACAAGAATAACACTATATCCCTTCCATTTATATCATTTATCCTGTAACAAAATATACAAACACATTTGAATCCCCCTTGTTATTTCAATGATCGAAACTTGGCAAAAGTATTTCTTAACTAAACTGTAACTTGTCAAGTATACATTAGTAAACTGTTCTAAGTTTAAAGATTGCTTTTGATAAATAAAAAAAAAATGTCTGACTAAAAAATGCTGAATACCAATATCATATGCTGATATTTAACTTGAGTAAACATTGTTCTGTATACAGTACCTACTTTGAATCAATGGAAAACAACAATAACAAACAAGAAACTTAACAAAAAGAGGCATATTAAGATTTTGAATGAATGACAGGAAGCAATTACCGAATAATGAAACAAAAAATTCCAACACTTGTAACTTTACATTCATCACACATCTAGCCTATATAGAACACATCTAAAATGTCACCATGGTGATGATGTCTGACATTTTTCTATTAACATAAGACAAGGATGGTTTCATACAATAAGTGTATCAATTCTCTAATCTCATTATAAAAACATGCTTTTTATGAAACCCAATCCATTCTGACACCTAAGTACATAGAGCTACATCAAACACAAAAACGTATTTCTTCATCAATAAAACATGTTGTAAGATATTTGACATTTTATACCATCTCATAATTCAATGAGAGAATAATAAGAATAGTTCATAAAAAAACAATCTGGATTATAACCACAGAAGTTACAAGTCTAGACTTTCTATTTGCTAAGATACAGATAATGAAATTTAATATTGACTATCAAATTAAATTTATGACTTTGCATTAAGTAATTGAAGTTATAAACTGACAAATACTTAATAATGTCAACTTTTTAATCAGTTATTCACATACTTCTGACATATAATTGACCTTTAACATGTGACCAGTCTAGTCCTAGTTGAGCCTAAATCTTAATCTATGTTCTGGACCAGATTAAGTATCAACCAGAATCTATGCTCCATACCAGACTCTATATTCTGGACCAGATTAAGTTCTAAACCAGAATCTATGCTCCTCACCAGACTATGTTCTGAACTAGATTAAGTTCTAAACCAGAATCAATGCTTCTAACTAGATTCTTTGCTCTGGACTAGATTAAGTTCCAAACTAGAATCAATGCTTCTAACTAGATTCTTTGCTCTGGACTAGATTAAGTTCCAAACTAGAATCTATGCTCCTAACTAGACTCTATGCTCTGGACCAGATTAAGTTCCAAACCAGAATATATGCTCCTCACCAGACTATGTTCTGGACTAAATTAAGTTCCAAACCAGAATCTATGCTCCTAACTAGACTATGCTCTGGACCAGATTAAGTTCCAAACCAGAATATATGCTCCTCACCAGACTATGTTCTGGACTAGATTAAGTTCCAAACCAGAATCAATGCTCCTAACTAGACTCTATGCTCTGGACCAGATTAAGTTCCAAACCAGAATATATGCTCCTCACCAGACTATGTTCTGAACTAGATTAAGTTCCAAACCAGAATCAATGCTCCTAACTAGACTCTATGCTCTGGACCAGATTAAGTTCCAAACCAGAATATATGCTCCTCACCAGACTATGTTCTAGACTAGATTAAGTTCCAAACCAGAATCTATGCTCCTAACTAGACTCTATGCTCTGGACCAGATTAAGTTCCAAACCAGAATATATGCTGCTCACCAGACTATGTTCTGGACTAGATTAAGTTCCAAACTAGAATCTATGCTCCTAACTAGACTCTATGCTCTGGATCTGCTTAAGTTCCAAACCAGAATCTATGCTCCTCACAAGACTATGTTCTGGACTAGATTAAGTTCCAAACCAGAATCTATGCTCCTAACTAGACTCTATGCTCTGGACCAGATTAAGTTCCAAACCAGAATATATGCTCCTCACCAGACTATGTTCTAGACTAGATTAAGTTCCAAACCAGAATCTATGCTCCTAACTAGACTCTATGCTCTGGACCAGATTAAGTTCCAAACCAGAATATATGCTGCTCACCAGACTATGTTCTGGACTAGATTAAGTTCCAAACTAGAATCTATGCTCCTAACTAGACTATGCTCTGGATCTGCTTAAGTTCCAAACCAGAATCTATGCTCCTCACAAGACTATGTTCTGGACTAGATTAATTTTAAGTTCCAAACCAGAATCTATGCTCCTAACTAGACTCTATGCTCTGGATCAGCTTAAGTTCCAAACCAGAATCTATTTTTCTAACTAGACTCTATGCTCTGGACCAGATTAAGTTCCAAACCAGAATCTATGCTCCTTGTTAGACTCTATGTTCTGGACCAGATTAAGTTTCAAACCAGAATCTATGCTCCTAACTAGACTCTATGCTCTGGATCAGACTCTATGCATCATAACAGACTATATTCTGGACCAGACTCTATGCTCCAAACTAGACTCTATGCTCTGGTCAAGGTTTTATGCTTCAGACCAGATTCTTTGCTCTGGACAATTCTTTATGCTCCAGACCAAACCGCTTCATAATAATTTTGAATGATTAGTTGGTTAATATTACTCTAACCACAATATAATCTCATAACCATAGTAGCTTTGTCTGCTTGTTTATTTACCAGTTATTATAAAAATCTTAACCATATAAATTTTCAAGAAAAGCTTTACATTACTCCATTCTATGTTCACAATAATATCCATTGTATGAAAGAAAGTGTATGTATTGAAGCTGATTCATTATTACAATAACACATCACTGTGATCATATGAGGCAAACTTAATTGAAATATTTCATATTTCAATGTTTCAATTTGTAACTTCCTATTGCCTACTGATAATACATCACTTCCTGATTTGGATAAAATGTGTTTACTATGACCAAGTACAACTAACTTATTTAAGTAGCTAACAACAATGTTTCCTTATTTTCAATATTATATTTCATACTTTCACATTTTATCCATAACCTTGTCTATGAGAGACTTGATTTCTACATTGTAAATCAGCATTTCCTACAACATTTCCTTTAAATACTTCTTAGAGAAAATGAAACTGTTATTAACAAGTATGTACTACAAATAAGTGCTTGAAATTCTTCACTTACATATTCTATATATAGTTAATTAGCAACCAGAATGTTAAATCTATAGATTTTTAATAGCTAGTTGCCCTCTATCTACATAGGGTAAATTTTCCAGGAAATATCTGTATGTCCGGTACATGTGTATAATAGTTAATACTCCACTGTACTGTAGCATCTTTCAATATAAGATTCTGATTTACAATGGCCTTAGCTATTAACCTTTCAAAAAAAACAAAAACAAACAAGAATCGATGCTCCACAAGTAGGTTTTGGACACAGGAAAGTATACATCTTGAAGTGTCAGAGTTATGTCCCTGACAAAGTTCAAAGTGTATAAATGAACAAAGAGTAATAACTCCAAAATCAAGCAAGGCAGAGTTAAGGTTCTTTAGCACTGCACTTCCACACAACGAGATCTATCTATCTACAAAGTTTCATGTTGATATCTCTTATAGTTTTAGAGTTATGTGCCGGACAAAGTTAAAAGTGTAAAAATGAACAAAGGGCAATAACTCCAAATTTAGGCAAGGAAGAGTTATGATTCTTTAGCACTTCACTTCCATCTAATGAGATCTATCTACCTACAAAGTTTCATGTTGATATCTCTTATAGTTTTCAAGTTATGTCCCAGACAAAGTTCAAAGTGTACAAATGCACAAAGGGCAATTACTCCAAAATTAGGCAAGACAGAGTTATGTTTCTTTAGCACTGCACTTCCACAAAATGAGATATATCTACTGACAAAGTTTCATGTTGATATCTCTTATAGTTTTAGAGTTATGTCCCGGACAAAGTTAAAAGTGTAAAAATGAACAAAGGGCAATAACTCCAAATTTAGGCAAGGAAGAGTTATGGTTCTTTAGCACTGCACTTCCATCTAATGAGATCTATCTACCTACAAAGTTTCATGTTGATATCTCTTATAGTTTTAGAGTTATGTCCCAGACAAAGTTCAAAGTGTACAAATGCACAAAGGGCAATAACTCCAAAATTAGGCAAGACAGAGTTATGTTTCTTTAGCACTGCACTTCCACAAAATGAGATATATCTACCTACAAAGTTTCATGTTGATATCTCTTATAGTTTTAGAGTTATGTCCCGGACAAAGTTCAAAGTGTAAAAATGAACAAAGGACAATAACTCCAAAATTAGGCAAGACAGAGTTATGGTTCTTTTGCACTGCACTTCTACCCAATGAGATCTATCTACCTACAAAGTTTCATGTTGATATCTCTTACAGTTTTAGAGTTATGTTCCCGGACAAAGTTCTAAGTGTAAAAATAAACAAAGGGCAATAATTCCAAAATTAGGCAAGGCAGAGTTAAGGTTCTTGTGCAATGCACATCTACTCAATGAGATCTATCTACCTACAAAGATTCATGTTGATAGCTCTTATTGAATTGACCCAGACAAGAATAGCGGACAGACAGACAAAGCAGCGACTTTATGCTCACCCTTCGGGAAGCATAAAAACTGAAGGCAACAATAACCTGCCAAACAGAAAAGACTCTGACCAACCTTCACTCAATGTGCTGCTGGCCATACTGTACATTCAGTGACAGTTATCTGTTCTAATTTTCAACTTTTGCTATTGAAAACTTAAAATTAACAATGAAACTTAACAACAATTTAATGGTTTATTGGATACTTCAAGATCTGGGAAATTTATAGTGCAAGGAAAGTAATAAGATGTCTACATAATTTATATACATGTTTGTGATTTTATTGATTCTCATTAGTTTAAGACATAACATATGGGACTTTGATACCATTTTTCATTATCAAATTAAATTTGTTTCCATATATTTGTAATTTACAAATTGGCATGTGTAATATAAAACACTTGTCAATAGCAGGGTTGTTCTTAGTCCTTTTGTTTAACATGATATTTAATCAATATAAATTCATACAATTTTCAAGAAAAAATTAAACCATATCCCTGAACATTCTCACAATAGCACATTGTAAGTAAATGCCAATGGTATGAATTGAATTTAACTATTAAGTCAATATCCAAATGGATTTATTCAGGCAAGTGATGACTAATTAAATTCAATGAATGATATAATTCTTGGCATTACCAGCTGAAGGAGTAAATCGGTTGATTGTGTTGGCATACAAGTAAAATAATAGGCCCAGTACTTTATTTCTACGCTAAATTCTTTTATTTTCAAATACTTAGCTTTCAGATCAATTAAATCATGATACAATTTGCAAGAACTTGTAGACTTTACTGAACTGATTCTGTTAGTGTTAGGCAATAAATCGAGTAACATCTCTCCAGATCAGACTTCAATTTATTTAATTTTCAGCAATCAGGACATAATGTTTTTTAAGTCATGAAGGGATTGCATGCCCCTACATGCAAATATTTATGCATAAATAAATCCCTTGGCGGAACAACCAACCACCAGCAGGCTATATTGACATCTTCTATACAGGAAACACTTCAGCATACCTTTAAATTCAATTTTACAATTCATAAGCATAAAGGCCTATTATGTTTTGTTCTTTATAGTTCACATCCAGCTAAATATTTCACAATATTTCAAGCCTTTATTCTCAGTCTTTAAAAAAATGTAGTCCATAGAACACCATGCAACACCATTACAACTGCCTTCCATTGAATAGGAAATGTGTTTCAGCTCATTTTTTTCCTACTAAATAGGACTTTGTGGATGAATCGATACCAAGAAAAATATCATTTTATTCATTAAAGCACTCTCACCCAGTACTTTTGGAAAATTGACGCTGTGCCATTCCTGGCATTACAGGACATCACTTTCTACCACAAGTTACCATTATCAAACACACAAGTGTACTTTTAATATCTCTTTTTGCACAAAATGTAATTTTTGATTTTTTTTTTCAATCATAGGAACCACCGATATAGGTTAAAAGCTGGCTTCAAAAAGTACAACTGACTGAATACAACCTGTCAAAAAGTCAAATATATTCTGGATGATTTCCTTGCACAATGTATTGCAGCCAGCTCTGCACCTAATTAAACAACTTGCTGAACCTTAAGTCAAGCACTGATGTGTGGTATTTACAGTCTCCTTTGCTAATTATAGCTATAACAATTAAGTTTTCTTAACCCTTTCCCCCATGAGCATATTGTGAAAAATGGCCATTTTCAGTGAAAAGCCTCCTCTTACAAGTTCAAACTGCTATGAAACTATGAAAAATGCTTCAATACTAATCAAACTTGGCACAAATGTTGACTGGACCATTGCCTTTGTAACCACATGCTCAGTCTTAAATTTCCTGTTACCATGGCAACGAGGGGACATCTCAAAATTGCCAAAAATCACTATTTTGCCTCGATTTTTTCCATCAAAATTTATTTCAAAGTGCTGCAACTTCACAATGGATTGAGATAGAGTCAAAGGCTTTTCAGCGTTGGTTACACGTTACCTTATGATCAACCTGGGGTCATTTTAAGCCTCTCACAAGTCCAAAATTTTCTTGGCGATGATATACCAATATTTTGTTGAAAAGCAGGATAGTACCATACTAATATATCATCATGACTAACAGGTTTAATAACTTAAAAATAATGGTGAATTAATTGCCATAGCAAAATAAATAAAAAATAAATACATTTTTATTTCTAAATTCATTTTTTTAAAGAGCACATTTTAATTTAAATTATAGTTAATTAATAAAAATAAATAGATTAATAAAAATAAATAGAGATGCAATGCTACTGGATTAACGAATGCGTGATGCAATTAACGGTAATTAAAGTTACATTAAATAAATATGTAAAAATATTTTGCCGTTGGCCTAAAAATCAAACATTCTACAGTTTCATTAACCTGTTTAATAGTATTGTTGTAAATCTCATCCAATATTGTTCATAAATTATGATTTTAAAAGGAAAACCCCACGGTAACACTAAAGTTCGTATACGAATTTTAACATGCAAATGAAGACTATGATGAGCTCGTGTATGCGCTACGTCACAGTTATATAGTTGCTATCCGGAACACAGCAAATGTGATATTTTCTTGTGCAAACACACTTTAACCGTTTAAGCTTCACGGTGCACTAAACCTGGGGTTCAGTAAAAGTAATAATCTCGTAAAAAGATTAAATTTGTATGAAAACATCCGTTACAATGCGGAAATATACCGTTAAATTAGGACTGCCACTTATAGACATGTTTGTTGATTTAATATTGATGTACGGATGATCCAAAGGCGGAGTTTCTCATGCAAACAGAAATTGTATTTCCCATTTCGCCACAATGAGGTTACCTTTTTTATGCTAATAAAACTCATTTAGGTTGTTTGGACACCAAAATAAGACCTGGAGTCGATATAAAACACAATTAATTAATGAAATGTCGCTATTTAGTTTTTTATGAAATTTATTAAATGTAACTTTAAGTGTGAAGAACATGCTACCTGATTAAACGTGACCGTGTTCAAACTTAAATTGATTTGTCGCACATGAGTGGATATAGAACACACAGACAATATAGACATATAACATATATGAATGCATAATTAGAGATATAATTGATGACTATCATATTGAATTTATCATAACATGATTTCTTGGTGCATGCATTATAATAAATATACATGTATATGGATGTTGTGATGATGGGTGTTAAGCCCCAGTCAGAAATAATGTATATGTTCTGTTCTGTTATGATTATTTTGTCCGAAAAAAATACTTATTTATAGTGATATCTATCCTATTAAAGAGTGAGACATTTAATCATGTAGCATGTTGTTCCTACCTGATTGCTTTAAATTAGCTGTTTATTAGTTACACGTATCCGACACACCTGGATATATTTTTTTTATCAATCTAAATAGAAAAACATGAAAAAATTGACTCTTAAACATTTAACTGTAGTTTATTAATGGATTACATATTTTAATACATATTCTTGTATAATACTACAAACGTTTCCTTTCATAAAAAATATGGGGACATTAAATACATAAAGATGATACTAAAGAACAGAAAATGTTTTATTAATATATATTCTCGTATGATACTACAAACTCTTTTATAAAAAAAATAAGTGGACATTAAATATTGATCAATACATTTTTACAAGTAATTATTAAGTATAAAGAAGTATAAAGATGATAATAAATATGAAAAGTAACAATATTTTTTTTACATTACAGGTCATATGTTGACAAGAAGCCGTCAGCATCACCAATGCCAGATATGCAACAAAAGACTTACCGATCTATGCAGTCGCAGATATTTCAAGCTTGGAACAGGTAAATATGTTTTATCATTTTTTGTGTGTGTGACATAACGACCATTTTTTTTCGATGTCAAGTTGAATTTCATTAGTAATAAATTTGAACAGAGGCTAATATAATGATTATTGACTAATAATTGATCATGAAAAATGTGTATGATACAATATAAATATAATTCATATAAATTTCTAATTTGTATAATATCATTTAAATGAATATACATTTATATTATAATTGACTTTTTCATACTTTCATTTAATTTTTATGCTTGCAGCTATCGTGCGAAACAACTTTCAGCAACGGCACTGCTGAAGAAGATTTCAAGTCTTTACCAACCCAGGGTGTTGAGACAAGAAGCAGAGCAGAGCAACAGATAAGCTTTAAAAGTGAATTGGGTATTACTCCATCATTTCCTTTGTAATTGGGTATTGGCTCCATTTATTGGGTATTCCAAAACTCGATACCCTATGATTTCAATATCAATTGGGTATTCAATTATGAAGATATGAATTTTATGGTTTCAATATCAATAAAATTTAAACTGTTTTAAAAAGAAAATAGGATTAACAATTTACTAGAACTTTTCAGAATTGTTTTATTTTTTATATAAAATGCTCATGTTATATTTCATAATATTTTTAACAAGTTCGTTTTCTGACTGATTTTTGATTATTTACGATTGTTATGTTTCAAATCATTTTCCCTTTTGTACGACGCCATATTGCTTTGATACAGGTGGGGCCTACTTATTAACGGTCTCCGCAAAATCAAAGGTCTCTGCCCGTCTGTAAAGACAGTCGACCTGAGTAGACAAATCGACGGTGTTATGCTTTATTGATATGACTTAGTCGGTCTTTGGAGACCGTGACCGTAGAAGACCGGAGACCGTTGATTAGTAAGCATTTGATTATTCGGATAGCATGCATATCGATATAATTTGTCCAAAACTAGGAGCGTACGACAGATTAATTTTGCGGTGATGAAAATGACAATACGCACGGGTTTTTAAGTCAATTGCGTATTTTATTTTTTTTTATGGGTTTTGATACGCATTCTTAAAAAATCAATTGTGTATTTTATAAAATTAATTGAATAAATACGCAAATACGCACGTTATCTGTTGCTCTGGCAGAGTAATGTTTAGTGATAAGAAGTGACAATAATTCATGTGAAAAATTATTAAAGGGCCATAACTCTGACAAAAATCATTGAACCGGAAAATGCTGACAATATGCACAACTAGACTTGGTACTGATCATTCCTGTAAAGTTTGGATGAAATTGCACCAGTAGTTTATGAGGAGTAGTCCGGACAAGCTTTTGTGTATCTGGCAACACACAGAAAAAAACACCTTTTTATCAAAGGGCCATAACTCGGCCAAAAATCATTCAACCAAAAAACCCGTGCAATATGCGCAAGGACTTGAGCTACAGATCAATCCTGTAAAGTTTCATTGAAATTGCATTAGTGGTATAAGAGAAGTAGTCTGGACAAACTTTAAAATAAAAAATTATTAAAGGGCCATAACTCTGACAAAAATCATTGAACCGGAAAATGCTGACAATATGCACAACTAGCACAACTAGACTTGGTACTGATCATTCCTGTAAAGTTTGGATGAAATTGCACCAGTAGTTTATGAGGATTAGTCCGGACAAGTTTTGTGACGGACGGACAGACAGACAGACAGACGACGGAGAAGTGATCCCTATATGTCGCCACTACTCCGTAGAGGCGACACAAAAATGGTGCGATCTGACTTGAGGCAGATTTCACTTGAGGCCGATATGACTATTTTGGGGCCAATTCAACTTGGGGCCAATCCGACTTGGGGCCGATTTGACTGAAAATTATGGAAGAGAGGAGTTGGTCCAAATGGAATATTATACAGCTGATTTGAAGCCGTCTACTGTATTAGCTTGCACAACTTTATCCCTCAATTTATTTAAGCATTTACTAGAGTGATTTAATATCTGGTTTTTACTCATATCATGAAGAAATTCATTAATCATTATCAAATTATCAAACTGTGTCCCACACACTGTTTTTTTTACCTTAAATTACTGAGACTTTTGGCATTTTTTGTGATATTAACAATTTTGAAAAATTTGTTCAATTGTTGATAAACGTGCAACTTCCACAACAATCATTATTCTGCACATAGATAAACATATATCGATAATGATATCTCCGACACATCACTTCTGAATAATGCAGATTAGTCAATAGTTACCAAAATAAAAATGAAGCAAATGATAAAAAAACAGAAATATTTCGTAAAATGTATTACCAGACAAGTCATTAAAATTGTTGTTTTGTCTGTATGTCAGATCGTAACCTTTGACCCGAACAGCTTTGCTTGATTTAAATAATTAAGAGAATGTTGAGAACCGAACATGTAAGATATTGCGCGAACACATTCAGCGAACGCAGTTTTTTTACGCGAAAACGATATATTTTGAATTTTCTAATCGAATGTGGTCATAAACTGGTTATAAATAAGAGGTTAATACACGACAGGAGAGGGCCGGAAGGTGATAATCGGCCCGCAAAATGAATAATGGACCCGAGGGCTTTAGCCCGAGGGCCATTATTCATTTAGGGCCGATTATCACCTTCCGGCCCTACTCTGACGTGTATTAATAAGAGGTTAATACACGGCAGGAGAGGGCCGGAAGGTGATAATCGGCCCGCAAAATGAATAATGGACCCGAGGGCTTTAGCTATTTTATCTATTAATACACTTGTTACTATATATAGTAACAAATTGCCTATGATTTCAACTGATTATGAATGTCACGTGACCTATTATGAGTTTGCGGCCCGGGGCCGAGAACTAGTTATCAGCCCGCAGAACATGTGCACGTGAACAAACTGAAACAATGACGTCATATTTTACGTCATCAAACAGTTAACTGTAAAAGTGAAAGTAGGTTGTCAGCACGAATCGCTTTATTTTTATTATGAGAGCTTAAGCGTATTTAGTACAAACACATTTTTGTTACTATTGAAATTTGAAGAAATAATACGACCATTTCATTCCGAAAAATATGAAAATAAAACTTGCTTCTAGATTCTACTGCTTTGAACACAGAAACAGTAAACATCTCTGTACAGAACAGTAGAAGAGTAGACAAGAATTTCAACGAAAGAACTTTGTTGTTGTTTTTTGTTGTTGTTTTTTTTAAATGCTACTATAAGATCTACTAAGTGTATTAAAGACATTAATACACGTCAGAGTAGGGCCGGAATGTGATAATCGGCCCTGAATGAATAATGGCCCTCGGGCTAAAGCCCTCGGGTCCATTATTCATTTTGCGGGCCGATTATCACCTTCCGGCCCTCTCCTGCCGTGTATTAACCTCTTATTATTCTTCAAATTTCAATAGTAACAAAAATGTGTTTGTACTAAATACGCTTAAGCTCTCATAATAGAAATAAAGCGATTCGTGCTGACAACCTACTTTCACTTTTACAGTTAGGATGGTCCCCTATGGTACCACTGTTCTTATTATTTCTAGCAAATTGTTGAAATAAAAAGAACTTGTATTTACTATTTTATTGAATAGTGTTAAGCTGTCGCATCTTGACTTTAAAATACACATGTCATTCATAGAATAACTCAATGATTTAAATTAGAAACATCTATGGTCAGTCAGCCATGTTTTGAATGGGAGCTTAAACGGAGAGCACTATGGTACCGTGGTATGTTAATTGATGGCCCTTTTTGGCTTCAGTATAATTTTTTGTAACAGAATATGATGTCACTACAGTTTCAGCAGACGACCTTCACTTGTCAGAACATGAAATTATAAGTTTAACTGTTAAATATTGGGTAAAATAAAGAAGTATTTTCAACACACACGGGCAGCTTTGGATTTTCCTATCAATGACAGAATTTATTTGAAATGAAAAAAATTCTAACAATTTCTATCCAAATTCACAAAAAGCAGCACTTCCACTTTCACTTTAATGGTGGAAACAGTTTTTGGTGGCATTCTACGTGTAAATAAACAAATTTTCTGATTACATCGGAATTGGCAAGGACGCGGTGCCAGCGGGGAGTACTATAACTGTTTGATGACGTAAAATATGACGTCATTGTTTCAGTTTGTGCACGTGCACATGTTCTGCGGGCTGATAACTAGTTCTCGGCCCCGGGCCGCAAACTCATAATAGGTCACGTGACACTCATAATCAGTTGAAATCATAGGCAATTTTGTTACTATATATAGTAACAAGTGTATTAATCAGCATTAATACAATTGCAATACTGCAATCAAACAATTATCGCGTGTAATGCCATAAACAGTTTCAGTCTAACCACGGAATTAATTGCAAAATTTTACTTTTATATTGTATTGACAAGTTAAGATACATACAAAATGACTAAAATAGACCTGTACTATTAAAGCCGTGCTCTAAGTTCTCTAACAAAGCCTGCAACATATTCCGTTTTGCCGTTTTGGGAGTTCTTTACAAATTTCGTTTCTTTCTATTTTGGGCTGCAACGTCTACAAACCATCTAGTTTATTATAGGTCAGTGGTCTAAGGTAGTGACGTAAAATTACGATCCCAGATAAAACTGAAAAGTTTTCGTTGTTCACGATATCTCTTTAATATCCAGACTAAATTTAAATATATATTTCAAATTTGCTGTGATGAATGAGTTTCAGTGCTTTCTGATTTTAGCTTTTTTAATGCCACATCAGCGTTATTTGTGCCGTCTGTCTACTTTAACAATCTTCCGGCACATATCTTTAATATATATCTACATTTTATATTGTTACAAACTAAATTAATTGTGCCAGAATATTATCACATTGATTTTCCCATCTGTACACTAGAAAAATTGAAATACATGGCCATTAAAAATAGCTTTAAAAAACACTTTTACGCAATTATCCATTACGGAGCATATTTAAATTTAACCTTATTAATTCTAAAGTTTGATTTTAAGGGATATTATTTTACACTTTTACAGTTAAATACTGGTTAATAAAAATATGATTACAATAAATATTTTTTTTTAAATTTTAAGCTTTAACATGATACCACCTAAAATGTTAAAATTTACTTATTTATATTATATTCCCAAAGTTTTTTTCTTACAGCAGCTTAACAATAGATGCCCCCTGTCACTTGATATACAATTATCCAATAAACCATTTAGGTGTCACCTTCCCTGGCCAGCCTGTTCATATGGTCTAGTGCACTAGAAGTGCACACGGTGTGCACTTCTAGTTCAGCTCTAGTGCACTCAACTGTATACTATTTTTTTCATATTTATTTTTAATCCACGCAGGTCAATCAGCACTATAAGTGGTATTTTAAATTGTTTAACTTCATTTTTATCAAAACATTGACTTTACTTCACAGCATAGGTCAACAAACAAATCTTATCCCCTCAGTGAAAGTAACAGTTGATTTCCTGAAGTCCAGAGAATTTATGGTAATGTAACTTAATTAGATACACTTAATGAGACATGTGCTACATTACCATCTAAGAACATGTATGAATGGTAGTTTTTAAGCAAATAAACAAATACTGGATTGGCAATATTTGTGGATCTGAAAAGCTACACAATTAAGTCTTCGTTTTATAGCTCAGGATCGTGCAGACTGTGCTATATGTAGATTATTCTGCATGTGAACCTGAACACCTTTGCACAATGTAAAGGCATATTTGTTGATTTTTCTAAATTCAAAATTCACATTCCAGTACCATCCATGAGCATACTCAATCAAACCGAACATGTAAGATATTACGCGAACAATTTTGTAATTTCGGACGTTCTGAAGGAATTCTGGTTTTCCCTATTCTATCACCGGTACAAACATGCCTCAAACAGAACGGAAGACTTTTAATCAGTTTGATATTGCTACAACAAGCTAGTTGTATGATGAAGAACCTGAAGCAGAAGGATGATTTATTAAACACGGAACTTTTAACAACAAAAACTTCAAAAAGTGCATGCATATTGATTTATCCATTTTTGTGGAGAAGAAAATATATATTCGTCGGTTCTGATAAGAAGGAGGGAAGACTACGACAGAAACAGAAACATTGGCTATTTGAAAGATACTGATCATATCGAGCCTGAAAAAAATCCAATTTTTCTTTGTTGACATTGCTTTTAATTTTCCCCTTTAATTTATAGCTTTCTCCAGTGTTTAGTCTGTATCATGCACGGTGTTGTAATATCAATTCCATTGATGATATAAATAAGTAAGATTCTAATGATTTTTGTAACTTATCACAGCAGAGTCATTGGCCCTTCATTGGAGTTGATTTATTTCACCCACCTTATGTATTACATTAATTTTAACATATTTAATCTTGGATGTAACAACTTATTAAATCAGACTGTATCGCCAAAATTTGTAGCGACGTCTAGCTAGAAGTGGAGAGAATTACATAGAGGATATTTGTTTAGTTCAGTGTAAGATCGGAATATATTACACCGAGTGAGCACCAAAAGGTATATTTCACGAGTGGCGCAGTCACGAGTGAAATATGAACTTTTGGTGTTCACAAGGTGAATATATTTCGATCTTACACTAAACTTAACAAATTTTCTTTTTATTATATGCAAAGAAACGTTTTTAAAAGACATTAAACCTAATACTGAATGAAAAGCGCGCCAAATAATACTACAGCGTGACGTCATTTACGACGTCACGTCATTAAGTTGGTTCCCAGTACTGTGCACGCTGGTATTTCACTGAAACAACGTAAGGGGCTTAAATTCAAAACAGTGAAATTATCAAAGTGGTAATTTCACTGTTTCAAACAGTGAAATTACCAGTTTTATATCACTGATATATTTCTATAAACCACCAAAAAGCATGTAAAAAAAATAAGCTTTTAGCTTTCAGTTCAATCCACTTTTAATATCATGATATTGTAATTTTTTCTGTATGTTGTGTAGTATTGAAACTTGAAAAAATATAAATATGTTAAAACCAATGTTTTTACATTTTCAGATATTATTGAGAATTACTTACATTTTTTTAATCTTTATTTTTTTGCAACTTCTTTTTAGATAACATGGCGGCGTACACATCAGTTAATTTCTCTTGTGTTAATCATAATCCCGGAAAATCTTGTGAAAATGTGAACTTGTGAGATAATATATCCCTGATAATGATTTTACGTGTATGACACCAGTTTCCTCTCAATCTAAATATCCCTCATCACAGTGATCAAATTCATTCGTGATTGCCTGATCAAGTATTCTTTGGCTGAGGGGCTAATGTTTGAGAGTCCAAACATACCCCACCCCATTTTAGGGAGGGGGGTCTGGGGTCCTCCCCAGGGAAAAAAAAGAAATCTTCGTGTTTAATGGTGGCTTCTGGTGCATCTTAGGTGCACATTTTGAAATGGAAGTGTCTTTATATTTTTCACAAAGTTTCAGACTTTATTAAATTTGTGTTGAAATTAGATTTTATCTTTGCAAAAGTCGAGGAAAATCAACTTAATGTTTACTGATTTCTAGGGTAAAAAAAAACAAGAAAAAATATCAACAAGGTAAAGGCAACGTTCACAGGACGCAGCCCCCGACACACCCAAGAAGGGCACCCAGAAGACACCCAACACAAACCTGGATATTTTATAACTATGATTTTAAAAGAATTTTCCGGATAGTCAGATGGTTTTAAATTGTCCTGCTTGCTATAGAAATGCTTTTAATTGGTCCTGCTGCGTACTTTAGAAAGGAAAATCCCTGATAATGTATTACATAAACACTAAAAAGCGATGCTTTAGATCTGCTTTTGATTAAAAGTTTACATCACTTGTTTCACTTCAGTATTTTTATAGATAAAGAGTTAAAACTAGCTGAAAATATATACAAAAAAAAATCATTTCAGGAGGCTATTTCAAAATTACATATATTTCGATCTACTATAAATTTAACAGTTCTTCTGCTTATTGTGGTACAAATGAAAAAAGTGTGAGACGTTCATTAAAGCTTATCATTTTCATTCCTAACAATGAAAGTATGTTATATACAGTATCTTAAATTTTTTTCTCAGACAGAAAGTATAGTATACTTTCAAGTCACTTGACAGTGGAGCACAAAAAAGCGATCTCCGTATACATTTCTACATAAATATAATCTCAAATTTTCTTCGATGTTCCGAATAGGTTTACTATGAAAAACTTTAAAAGTAGCCCTTTACTATGTTTTATTTGAGAAAGAATTTAGTAGTGTTACCAAGAAAATTGAGGAGATTTAGTGGTGTTAATAAAAAAGCTAACAAAATGATAATTTCCATAAAAACTTAAAAATAATTGTCGAAAAACTGTTCTTTATTAGATCTATAAGTAATTCTTAACCCTTCAGCGGTTTAGATACCCTCTCAAATTTTTCACCTCACGTTTTATTCACATTTGGTTAACTACATTACAGTAGAGATTATTTTTACCTTATTCGTAGGTAACGCGGGAAAAAACAAAATATTAATTTTTTTTAGAAACGTTGCCTACGCTATCAATAAAAATACATTATGAACACGAAACATGTTAAAAGATATCCCTATTGATTTGTGACGAAAAAGACCTTATTTTTTATAAGTCAAATGTTTATTTTGATTCGGAAGTGCGTGCGCATTCCGTATGAGTTAGACTCTGGTAATTCATGGCCGATTCTGCATAGCAGACGAGCTTAGATGCAAACATGCCAAATAAGTCACAAGTCCAAGATGAAGAAGGTGACTGTCTTCCTAGTTATAATCCTCATGAAATGCTGGTGATATCTAATCCGATAATTATTTTTGTACGAAGACGCTTAACATGCATGCGACCTGAAACCTGGATGAATTGTTGAGATCGGCTGCTTTTAATTTAAAGTTGTCATCAAGGTGGATTTTCTAAACAAAATGAATCCAACGATAGGTTACAACAGGCGACATCTTAATCTATACATTCTGCTTGTTGTCACGATTAACTTGATACGCAACTTAAAGTTGTGCATATCAATAAATTCCTTTGTCAACAGACGAACTTTTCAAAATGGCGTCTGTTTATTTTTAGTGTCATCTGCTAGGCTTGCAGACGATATTAGTTACCTACATGCTTTATTTGGGGAAACATCAATTTTATTTTATTGCAGTTAGCAAACTAAAAGTAAAACTTCCATTTTTTGTCTAGCTGAAATAAATTCAAAATCTAATAAAATTTCAGTTTTAGAACTTGGACAGAAATGAAAAGTCAGCTGAGTTCTCTTCTTCAAACTTTAGGAATATCAATAACAGCTTGAATTGCTGAAATGGAAAAATATTTTGAAACTAGTGAAATTTTGGTTGTCCATGGTGAATGACAGACTTCTGCTATAAATTAGCTGAAAGAAATTAACAGCACATTGAATTTACATCAATAAGAAAATTGCACATGCCTTATAATTCTGCACCCAAATTAATGAACTAACTTGTAAAGAATTATTTAATTGTCTTGTAATTGATCCATCTTTGATTCTCAGACCACTGGCGAGTCAGTTTGTACTCTTTTATAATATCTATACTCAACATCACTAATTCCGCATCATCACTTATTTCACGGTAATGGCATATTTTTATGTGACCAGTGTTAAAATTGGTCAGAATTGACATATTTTATTCAAACAACTAAACAACAAAGTTTTTGTGCAAAATATTTTAAATCTTTAGATTTTTACTAAAACAGAACAACATTTTACAAACTTCTGCAAAAAGCATCAATAGTCCATTAAATTTGTACATACGTCTGAAACAATCATAATTTTCAAAATGTTCTTGTTTGTTGAAAAAATAAATTTTGAGTTACAATGTAAAGATAATTTTAATATTTAAAATTATGCAAAATAACATGTACAAATTTTAACTGAAACATAAAAAACTGAAATAAAACACCATTACCGCGATTTAAATGATGGCATACAAAATGGCCGACATATGATCTACGTCTGGCTTATTTAAACTGATTTTGAATAAATATATTGTTGTTTCCAGTCGTACAGCAAAAAATACCTGTATGTTACAGCTTATGACAAATTTTGTACCATAAGTTTTATGTGTTGTTTTCTTTCTTGCTTCAAATAGTTAAGTACCGTGAACTAAGAGGAGCACAGTATATGTCTATCGGTCCGGTTAAAGTAAAAGAGGTGGTCTAATTGGGTAATGATATACAGTTGTGGTTTATTTAATAGTATTTTTACATATTTCTAACATCAAGAAACATAAACAATGAATTTCATCGTGGAATATGTTCAATCTACTAAATTTCTACTTATAGTCTTATACTAAAAATATCAATAGGCATGACACATGTTTGTTTTGAGTAATATTACTTTTAAAGTAAAGTTTTCAATAATAAAGACAAACAAAACAATAATGATGGATATTTACCATTATAGCACATAACCACATTGATAGTTGCTCTTAGAACAAACCATAAACTTGAAAACATAAGCAACACATCTAAGAAATTAGGACATGCGCATCTGCCGGAGAAATGTAAACAAACTTTTGAAGCGCAAACCTTCACATGCTTTCGTTGTGGAACATTTTTTCGTTACTAGCGTCAGGACCCAATGTTTTTTTATATTTTGGTAGACAAAGATAAAAGTACCTGATGTAAAAATTTTGGATCTATTTTCATTTTAGCAGTGCTCCATATTACTTAAAGATTCACAGCGTGTTTTTCAACAGATAAGTATGAATGAACGTTCTTTTATTTAAAAAAAGAATAACCTACAAAAACACTGATTTAGGACAAAATTAAAATTCATGGTTTACGGCCGTTAATAAAGTGGGTTTTTAGTAAAAAAAAAAAACCAACATGGTATACCTTGGTATTATTTTTCATGGCGGTACACAACTCTAAAGTCAAGGCCAGATTATTGAAAATGGACAGACTTGATTCATACTTGGACAAAACATCACATGTGACACCATCCACATCTTGATTAATTATTATGTAAAATTAAAGTAATAGTCTGACAGAAAATTATGTTTTTTGTGCCCCCACTTTAGTGGCGGCCATTTAGATTTACCCTTGTCCGTCCGTCCGTCCAATCTCTTTTCTGTCGCACGTAACTCAAAAAGTATTTAACCTAGAGTCATGAAACTTTACAGGAATGTTGATCAGCATGTGTAGTTGGGCACCTGGGTATTAATACCCCCGCACAACCAAGTTGTAAGGGGGGGGGGTATACTGGAATCAGCTTGTCCGTCCGGCCTTCCTGATGTCTTCCCGTCCGTCGGTTTTTCCTTGTCCGCCTAATAACTTGAGATTTCTTTGGCCCACAGTCTTCATATTTGGCATGGAGGTTATTCATGATTAGTAGATGACCCCTATTGATTTTGGGGTCACCGGGTCAAAGGTCAAGGTCACAGGGACCTTGACTTTAAAAAGCTTGTCCGCCCATAACTTGAGATTCCTTTGGCCCACAGTCTTCATATTTGGCATGGAGGTTAGTCATGATTAATAGATGACCCCTATTGATTTTGAGGTCACTGGATCAAAGGTCAAGGTCACAGGGGCCTTGACAAAAACAAACCTTGTCCGCCCAATAACTTGAGTTTCATTTGGCCCACAGTCTTCATATGTGGCATGAAGGTTAGTCATGATTAGTAGATGACCCCTATTGATTTTGGGGTCACTGGGTCTAAGGTCAAGGTCACAGGGGCCTCGAATTTAAAAAGCTTATCCGCCCAATTACTTGAGATTCCTTTGGCCCACAGTCTTCATATTTGGCATGGAGTTTAGTCATGATTAGTAGATGACCCCTATTGTTTTTGAGGTCACTGGGTCAAAGGTCAAAGTCACAGGGACCTTGACTTAAAAAACCTTGTCCGCCCAATAACTTGAGATTCCTTTGACCCACAGTCTTCATATTTGGCATGGAGGTTAGTCATGATTAGTAGATGACCCCTATTGATTTTGAGGTCACTGGATCAAAGGCCAAGGTCACAGGGGCCTTGACTAAAAAAACCTTGTCCGCCCAATAACTTGAGATTGCTTTGGCCCACAGTCTTCATATTTGGCATGGAGGTTAGTCATGATTAGTAGATGACCCCTATTGATTTTGGGGTCACTGGGTCAAAATGCTGGAAGCAAAGTGATCCCTCGGAAGCATTAATTACAACAAAATAACATAAGAATTGCAGACTCGGTTTGATTGAGTCTGTACATGAGGGATAATGAATAAGTGCAACATCCCTCACGCCCCCTAGCACCGGCTTGAGCGGTACTCAATTCTCAACACTTTATAGTGTTGGCATCAATGATCCCGAAGGACCAGAAAATATAACAACACTGAAGTGAAAGGTCACAGGGACCTTGACTTGCAGGGCTTGACACTAACTTTTTTTAGGGGTAGTCAGAAGGACTACCTACTTTGAGTATCAGGTAGTCCTTGGCAAATCTAGGTAGTCCTCATTTTAAAACATAAAAAAATGTTTCTTATTCTATTTAAATGCATTTTGAGTGTATGTATCTGAAGATATGAAAACAATAGCATGAGATCTCTTCAAATTTATTGGAAAAAATCACCAATAGATAAATCATCTAGTAAAAGTTTGTAAGCTTTATTCTACATGAGATGTAGGTTCCGGCTAGCCTCTGAGCTCTTCAAAGTCATCATCAACAATTTTTTTACATATTTTTGTTATAAAATATGGCAGTGTGACACACAAAAGTCAATAGGTTTTGAAAGGCCAGACATTACCTACAGGTACAGGGTTCTAGCCAGGAATTACTAAGGTGTGTTGCAAATAAAATTGCTAGGCAATCAGCTCAGCTTATATTATTGACAGCTTATAGGGAAGGGGACAATATATTGACAATATGAGCTAAATAAGTATGTCAGTTTTAAATTTATGTAATACCTGGCTTTTGTATTAAAAAAATATTTCAATAGAGCTTACAAATCTACTTTCAGGTATAGATAATGTATGACCTTTTAGATGTGTTTTTAAATTCAAAACAGAAGTAAAAAGCTTGGACAAGAACAAAATATGTTTGTCTTTACTCTAATTGGTTTATTCTACAAACTTATTTTGTCAGACATAAAACAACAAAATATCAGAATAACAAACTTTTACTAGTGCTAGTAATTCAGTTATTAATTAACTATCAGAAGATTTAAATAGGGACATTAGATTAATATCTGTTGTCCCTGATTTAAACACGAAATTAGAAATGTAAAGCCATTTTTAATCAAACTATATTGCCTTAGTTTTTTATGCCTAGGGTATTAGTATTTGTTAACAATTTTTTTCTTCATATACATGTATTGGCATTATTGCTTACATTTGCTTGTACATGATTAAGAAGTGCTTACAACATTGTGAAGTTATGGCAAGGACAATTACAAATACTTTAGAATATTTCTTTTCTCTTTTTTAAAGAGATTTAAACATTTTTCTTCTCTTTTTTATAAAGAGATTTTTTCCCAATCAATAATTTCATGTCCGAATAAATTACATCCGAAATCAGATCTATTTCAGACAACACGTTTATTTTGGTTATCATTGTCAGTGTGATTTACATCAATCAACAAATCATATTCTTTTAAGTTCAAACCCTTGAATAGGTTCCAATATGAGCAAATATTTTCATTGAAATGTTTAATAGACAAAGAATTCTATTGAAGTAGGCTGGAAAAATCGGCAATTAAGTTGGACTTCCGGTTTCACTTTTCGCAACTTTATAGAGATTAAATAGAATATATGCGTCTGCTGTGACTGACACTAGTGACCCAACGGCTAATTATTTACTAGTAAGATGAATTTATCTTTCGTTTTGAATCATAGCCTTAAAAAAATGTTATTTTATTAATTATTTTTAGTGAATTTAGAGACATCAGGTCACTGAAATTTTGTGTAGCCCGACGGGATACCCAGCTTGGAAACTCGGGTAGTCCTTGGGGAAATTTGGTAGCCTCCGGCTAACAGACTATCGTTAGTGTCGAGCCCTGACTTGAAAAAGCTTGTCCGCCCAATAACTTGAGAATCCTTTGACCCACAGACTTCATATTTGGCATGGAGGTTAGTCATGATTAGTAGATGACTCCTATTGATTTTGGGGTCACTGGATCAAAGGTCAAGGTCACATGGGCCTTGATTAAATAAAAGTTTGTCTGCCCAATAACTTGAGATTCCCTTGACCCACAGTCTTCATATTTGGCATGGAGGTTAGTCATGATTAATACATGACCTCTATTGATTTTGAGGTCACTGGGTCAAAGTTCAAGGTCACAGGGGCTATGACTAAAAAAAAGCTTGTCCGCCCAGTAACTTGAGATTCCTTTGACCCAAAGTCTTCATATTTGGCATGGTGGTAAGTCATGATTACTTAATGACCCCTATTGATTTTGAGGTCACTGGGTCAAAGGTCAAGTTCACAGGGGCCTTGACAAAAAAAAGCTTGATTTTAAAATTTTCACATTTGAAGCATGGAGAATACATATCTAAGCAATGCACTGGCTTAATAACCTCAGATTTGGCAGGGTGGTTGTCTTTGAGCTCTAAATGGCCACTGTAACTGTTGATTCTGACAAAGTGGTATGCGGGGGTATTCACGCCATGACAGTGGCAGTTCTAGTTTCATCTTGATATTTTTTGTATTTTTAGAGTTATTGCCCTTGACTTAGTAAAATTTTGCAATTTTCAACTTGTGTCGCTTGTAACTCAAAAAGTATTTGACCTAGAGTCATGAAACTTTACAGGAATGTTGATCAGCATGTATAGTTGTGCACCTGGGTATTTTCGTCTGGATATTTTTAGTATTTTTAGAGTTATTGCCCTTGACTTATTAAAATTTTGCAATTTTCAACTTGTGTCGCATGTAACTCAAAAAGTATTTAACCTAGAGTCATGAAACTTTACAGGAATGTTGATCAGCATGTGAAGTTGTGCACCTGGGTATTTTTCGTCTGGATATTTTTAGTATTTTTAGAGTTATTGCCCTTGACTTATTAAAATTTTGCAATTTTCAACTTGTGTCGCATGTAACTCAAAAAGTATTTAACCTAGAGTCATGAAACTTTACAGGAATGTTGATCAGCATGTGTAGTTGTGCACCTGGGTATTTTCGTCTGGATATTTTTAGTATTTTTAGAGTTATTGCCCTTGACTTAGTATAATTTTGCAATTTTCAGCTTGTGTCGCATGTAACTCAAAAAGTATTTGACCTAGAGTCATGAAACTTTACAGGAATGTTGATCAGCATATGTAGTTGTGCACCTAGGTTTTTTCGTGTGGCTGTTTTTTGTATTTTTAGAGTTATTGCCCTTGACTTAGTAAAATTTTGCAATTTTCAACTTGTGTCGCATGTAACTCAAAAAGTATTTGACATAGAGTCATGAACTTTACAGGAATATTGATCAGCATGTGTAGTTGTGCACCTGGGTATTTTGGTGTGGATGTTTTTAGTATTTTTAGAGTTATTGCCCTTTACTTAGTGAAAGATTTTTAGTTTTCAAAAAATATTTGACCTAGAGTCGTAAGATTGACAGAACAGTGGTGCGGTGGAGGCACCCGTGTCCTATGGACACATTTCTAGTTTTTGAGAATTCTTTACTATAATATTCTTCCTTCAATGTTTTTTATTTAGAAATGAGAGAAGTTGAGAGATGTACCCTGCTTGGCGATTGCTCCTGTTTTATTAGTTGAACTAATTTTGAATAACCTGCAATTTCAGGGTCAGGACTAAAAAGGAGTGCTCGAATACGTTCCAGAAAGGTTGAGTCAGACAGTAACAATGAACAGGGAGCCATGGGAATGTCACTTGATGTGCTTGCACATGTGGCATCCGAAACACTTAAGAAAGAACCTAACAGAGCGAAAAAGAATGAAAAATCTTCAAATAAAAAGGTATGTGACTAGATAAAATTTCATATAAAAATATGTTTGAGATTCAGCATTCTTACAGTGTCTATTCTAGGAGTGGGGATGGGGGATTCACTGATATTTTTGAGAATTACCCCTATTTTTTCAGAGGCAGGGGACAATTTTAAAGAAAGAAGGAAAAAATCAACCAATGTAATAAATTCTCATTTTTCGATACAAATCACCCCTGTGTTTTTAGTCATAGAATAGACATTGTCTTAGTTTAATGTATTTTTGCAAAATGTGACACCGTACTGTCTAAAATTGTGATATATCAAGGTAATTTTTATCAAGCCCCCTTTTGAATAGCAGTGCATATGGTAATGTCCCTAATGTCAATGATAATGACTAATGAGGCGTCTCGTGGAAGATTGTTGTCACGGTATCAACAGAAATCTAAAATAACCTAATTTACATTAAGAATGATTACAGCTTTATACCATCATGTTTGCTAGGTTATTCTAGAACAATGATATCTGAAACATGCTTTGTAGGTCATTTTGTGAAGATTTTGCAAATTAAACATTACAGTTCTGTCTTCTTGTAACTAAAATATTGTTATATCTATTATCTGCTACCTTAATATTTGTCAGAAATGATTTCTTATTCATAATTGTATGATATAAGTCCTAACTTGTAATATTTATTTAAGTCTTCGTTCTTTTGTGATTTGTAATCAGCGTTTTTTTTCTCTGTATTTTGGGAATGGTGCCGGTACCAGATTGATTGGGAAAATGCGTTATTTTGACTCAAATTGCAAAATTTTATTAAGCATCTTTTCAGCTACAAATGAGATTAGTCATAATGAATAAAGACAGCTAACAGCTTCCACTGTTCAAGTAGAACTATTGAGTGGTTATTTATATAAACATGTTTCATTTTAAATGATTTAAGAGAAATCTCATGGCCTTGAACAGTCATTTTGGGAATTTTCACATTAGAAATTGGGAATTTTAGTGTCTTTTTTCCATTGGGAACAGTACCTTTTTCGGGTAGTAGTTATATAAAGAAAAAAAACACTGGTAATGATTATTGTTATTATGTATGAAAGATAAATATTAAAATTGTTGACAGGCTGCACACTTTTGGTTTAATTATCTTTATGAAAAGCTAAGTTCCATATTGGACATATGTATTGTCAGAGAAATTGATGTATAGTCTACATTCTGCTTTCAGTTATCATTAAGAACTATTGGAACTGTTGAAAGTCTTTCCTTAGAGCAAATACTTGGACTGACAGAGAAAACTGTGCTAAACTTGTTTACAGAGTCCTCAGCAAATGAATTAGCAAGGACATTTACCTTCACTTGTCAATTGATTCCAAAACAATGCCAGAAGCAATACACAAGTTTTGGGAGTGAAATGAGGGCAAGAACAGAAATGAAAAAGCATGTATATAGACATCTCAGTGACCTGGAAAAAGGTAAGTCAAAAATATGATGTTGTTATACATTAAAAACATAGTAATATGTTTGTAATAGTGCCATATTGCTTTAACAAACATATATTTTGTAACTTTTGGGCACTTGTTTTGAATATTGTTATTTGTATTTAATGTGGCTTTTATTATTATTTAACTATTTAAGCAATTTTGTTTTTTACTCAGATTCAGAGACTGGAAACAAATTCATGGCAGAGCCAGTGCATATACGAAACAAGAGACTTCTCTGTAAGTAACAATGATGTAACATCAGTGTCTATTCTAGGAGGGGGGATGGGGGGATTCACTGATATTTTTGAGAATTCCCCCCTATTTGTTCAGAGGCAGGGGGAAAATTTTACATAGAGAAAGAAGGAAAAAGATCAAGAAATGTAATAAATTCTCACTTTTGAATAAAAATCCCCCCCTGTTTTTCGAATCCTAGAATAGACATTGTAACATTCCTGAACACTAGTGCATCTACTGACAAACGATAGTTTTATATTTCAGAAGTACAAATAAGGGGTTAAGATCATTGACTTCAAACCACTTGCCCAACACTACTGTGGGTTAGAATCCCAACAGAGACTTTGGATTCTTCCATGTGGAAGCTATCCAGCTAGCTTAGGGAATGTGGATGATTCTATTCAGGTGCCCCATCTTGCCTGAAATAATGCATGGAATGGCACTTGAGGTCTTCCTCCACCAGTAAAGCTGGAAAGTCGCTATATGACCTGTACTGTGTTAGTGCAACATAAAAAAAAAGTACATATTTAACCGATTGCCCAAGATGTATCATAGTTTGGGAACCTTTCTGTTGAAAATTAAATTGTATATGTCACAGGGTGAGAAAAATGTGCAGCCTGACCTGGACTCGAACCCAAGACCCTCGGAATACCGTACCGCGGCTCTACCGACTGAGCTATCTGGCCGCTTACACATCTCCCCTAAATAGTTAACAGTTCTGAACCGTGACATACTCCCCTGCTATATTGAAATTCGTCCTCGAATTTCACAGAGTTACAAAGCAATGTCAATTAAACTCTAAACTTTATTCAGTCACGGCCCCACGTTTGGCACAAAATGTCACAGGATGAGAAAAATGTGCAGCCTGACCAGGACTCCCACCCAAACCCTCGGAATACTGAACCACAGCTCTACAGACTGAGCTTTCTGGCCGCTTACACATCTTCCTAAATAGTGAACAGTTCTGAACCGTGACATATACATATACATGCACAGTGTGTTAACTGAAGTGCAGATATTAGTTAACTGCACATCCGAGCATACCCATTGATTGGCTCATTTTTTCTGGGGTTTACTTATTGTGACAGCAGAGAAAGGGATAGCGAAAGTAATATCATATTCAGATGCTTGTTCATTGGTTACTTTTTGTGCCCCCACGTTAGTGGCGGGCATTTAGATTTACCCTTGTCCGTCCGTCCGTCTGTCCGTCCGTCCGTCCGTTCACTTTTGTGTCGCACGTAACTCAAAAAGTATTTGACCTAGAGTCATGAAACTTTACAGGAATGTTGATCAGCATGTGTAGTTGTGCACCTGGGTATTTTCGTCTGGATATTTTTAGTATTTTTAGAGTTATTGCCCTTGACTTAGTAAAATTTTGCAATTTTCAACTTGTGTCGCATGTAACTCAAAAAGTATTTGACCTAGAGTCATGAAACTTTACAGGAATGTTGATCAGCATGTGTAGTTGTGCACCTGGGTATTTTCGTCTGGATATTTTTAGTATTTTTAGAGTTATTGCCCTTGACTTAGTAAAATTTTGTAATTTTCAACTTGTGTCGCACGTAACTCAAAAAGTATTTGACCTAGAGTCATGAAACTTTACAGGAATGTTGATCAGCATGTGTAGTTGTGCACCTGGGTATTTTCGTCTGGATATTTTTAGTATTTTTAGAGTTATTGCCCTTGATTTAGTAAAATTTTGCAATTTTCAACTTGTGTCGCTCGTAACTCAAAAAGTATTTGACCTAGAGTCATGAAACTTTTACAGGAATGTTGATCAGCATGTGAAGTTGTGCACCTGGGTATTTTTGTCTGGATATTTTAAGTATTTTCAGAGTTATTGCCCTTGACTTAGTAAAATTTTGCAATTTTCAACTTGTGTCGCACGTAACTCAAAAAGTGTTTGACCTAGAGTCATGAAACTTTACAGGAATGTTGATCAGCATGTGTTGTTGTGCACCTGGGTATTTTGTCTGGATATTTTTAGTATTTTTAGAGTTATTGCCCTTGACTTAGTAAAATTTTGCAAAATCAACTTGTGTCGCACGTAACTCAAAAAGTATTTGACCTAGAGTCATGAAACTTTTACAGGAATGTTGATCAGCATGTGAAGTTGTGCACCTGGGTATTTTTGTCTGGATATTTTAAGTATTTTCAGAGTTATTGCCCTTGACTTAGTAAAATTTTGCAATTTTCAACTTGTGTCGCACGTAACTCAAAAAGTGTTTGACCTAGAGTCATGAAACTTTACAGGAATGTTGATCAGCATGTGTTGTTGTGCACCTGGGTATTTTCGTCTGGATATTTTTAGTATTTTTAGAGTTATTGCCCTTGACTTAGTAAAATTTTGCAATTTTCAACTTGTGTCGCACGTAACTCAAAAAGTATTTGACCTAGAGTCATGAAACTTTACAGGAATGTTGATCAGCATGTGTAGTTGTGCACCTGGGTATTTTCGTCTGGATATTTTTAGTATTTTCAGAGTTATTGCCCTTGACTTAGTAAAATTTTGCAATTTTCAACATGTGTCGCACGTAACTCAAAAAGTATTTGACCTAGAGTCATGTAACTTTACAGGAATATTGATCAGCATGTGCAGTTGTGCACCAGGTATTTTGTCTGGATTTATTTAGTATTTTTAGAGTTATTGCCCTTCACTTAGAAAATTTTTGCAATTTTCAACTTGTGTCTCAAGTTACTGAAAAAGGATTTGACATAGTCATTAAACCTTATGGGCAGGTTGCTCAGCATATTTAGATTTGCACCTGGGGTTTCGCTTGTGGATTTATCCAGTATTTGTAGAGTTATTTCCCTTGACTTAGTAAAAAGATTGACAGAACAGTGGCGCGGTGGGGGCACCCGTGTCCTATGGACACATTTCTAGTTTTCTGGGGTTTCATATTGTGACAACAGGGAACATGTTTTTAGTTTTGCCTATGATGCAAAAGAGAAAGAACATCAAAACACTCAGCAATCTGATTTAATATAATAATACAAATCAGATAGCGTCATTTTCGATGTTCTTTCTATTACACATAATTCACACCCTTGCAAGTATTAATACAAACATAGGCAGATTTACAATAACATGTGAACAAAAAGGTGAAATGCCTAATAACCTACTTATACCCAATATTATCAATTGGAAAATTTAAAAACAATTTTTACCTGTGGAAAGTGCGAAGAAAAACAGAAACATGTACAACAAAATCGCTAAAAATTAGATTACTGCCAAAAACTCGAAATTTGCCATACGTGAAAATAATCTGATATTAAGTATATTCTTGTGTCAGAAAATTATGTGAAGATTGCATTTTGTTTATGTATTTTAGCTTACAACACAGTCAAGAAAAAACTCCATCAAAAAGAAGATTAAGCTATTTTGCACAAAAATTGATCTTGTCAAAACAAAAAATAGTTGAAGAGAATATTTTTATTTCTGATCCTTGTTTACAAAATGAAAAAAAAAACTTGTAGGCTTTATACCTGACCCTGATAAGCTTTGAAAGTTATGGCTATTTCAAAAGACAAATTTCCCAGAAAATTTTATCAAAAGATACCAGGAAGTCTTCAGATGAAAGTGAACGCAAAATTGAAGAAAATGAACAACTTTATTATAGAACTTTTAAGTAAAAACACAGGTTTCTGATATGCCCCATCACGATCATGGTTACACAACTATTTTTTTTGGAAAAGGAAAAACTCTGAAACTGATTTAACTTTTTACAATGCAATTTTATGGGTTTGGTCACCTATGAAAAGTTCCCATGGCAGTGCTGAAAAGATAATTTTATGAGGGAAACAGATGAAGAAAAATGTTTTAAATGTTGAGGGAGGGTGTCAAATGAAGATTACGAAAAAACTGCGCCCAATAGTAGTGGGAAGTATTTTACTCATTTTTATACCAAAGTAAAATTGTGCAAAAGCTTTTGGCTAATGATTTATAAAAAATTTTGTTCTTGGGGATGCCCTTATGTTTCTATTCAAATTTTTTAAAGGGAAACCCGGGCTTATACTCCCCGGTGTTTCTGGGGTCCCACTTAAAGTGCACTTTGGTTAAGTTATATTGCCTTGGTTTTCCCCTATTTCCCCAAAAATTTAATAAAGTTTTAAAGGGTTTTCCCAATTTAGGGTTTGGGTTTTTTCCACTAAAGCCCTTTTAGATATAATTTTTTTTTGAAATTTGGAATTCTTGTTTTATAACCTTTTGTGTTCACTCCTTTCTAATCTAGAATGCAAGCTCTGTTGTGGATTTTTACATGAAAAATTTTGCCCCTTTCCTTTTTTTTATATTTACCCCTTTTGTAATCTTTTTGTCAAAAAAAAATGGGTTAAGGTTTTTGAAAAATTTTAAAAAATTTTATCAAAATTTAAAACCCTTTTTACTTTTGGGA